>NC_030433.2:4330000-4605000 GCF_001660625.3 Ictalurus punctatus | reverse complement strand
TTTTGGTAAACATTTTCGCTGACGCATCATGGATTTTAAAATTGGAGATAGTTCTAGAACTTTTCCATGGCGTGGGGTTATTATGTCATTTTGTTTGATCTGAGGCATTACAACAACTACAAAATCATGTTTAGTTTCTGAGTAGTTAAAAGCATAGTGTATGTCAGGAGTGTCCATTCTTATCCGGAAAGGGCCGGTGTGGGTGCAGGCTTTCATTCCAACCAAGCAGAAGCCACAGCTGAGTCCATTGAAAGCTAAGCTCAGCTGATTGAACAGGTGGAATCAGGTGTGACTCCTGTTGATTGGAATGAAAACCTGCACCCACACCGGCCCTTTGTGGATAAGATTGGACACCCCTGGTGTGTATTCTAAGAATATACTGTAGAACATATTGGTGAATCAAGACTATAACCGTTGTCTCACGGTACTTCCTGTTCTACTTCCCATCTTACTCCAGTTTCCATGGGGTCATTCCATCTCAAGTGGTCCAATAATTGCCAAGCTGGTTGCTTGACCATTTTAAATTACATTTTTTTTTAATGATTACCTCTATGTATTGGCATTGCAAAACCAACCAACTTTTTTATTTTTATTTTACATGGTTTAACTACAACGGACATCTTTGCATCATGGCACACAACAAATTTTGCTTATAGAGCTGTTTATGTTAGCCTCAATATCTCGGCTCAGGACAGTCCTAGCTCACTGGGACAAAAACTGATCTCTAGAACACATTGCAGGGTACATGTTCATATATAAACATTTTGCACAGTCATGTGCAACTTAAGTCCAAATGTAATGCTCCTGATTGCTTACAGTTCCACTTTTAGGGTCAATTCATAATGGGAAGGGTTTCAGTGTCAGTCTTAATCTTTTAGGGGGCATCTAGGTATGTGCATGCAGAACATTTCTGGTATGCGACTTCTCCTTCTTTAAAGAGGCGAGAAAGTGCAATTAAAAAAAAATAAAATCCCTTACTTTCAGGTTGAATATCTCTGGTGGGGGAACAGATATGAGCCTGAAATGTTGCCAGAAATAAGTGCTCTAGTGTTGCATTCTGCTGTAAAAATTGTGAGTTTGAGATTGGAGGTAAACTCTGCAGCATCGAACCAGCCTTATCTGTTGGTACAGGTGTACAGTTAGTATATGTGAATAGATTTTATCCATATATGGAAGTACAATGTCCAGTTGGGTGTTTTACAAATAAACAGTCATAAACAGAACTGTGGTGTTGTTTCTCCTGTGATAAAAGCAGTAAGTGACTACAGCTCAGAAGGCATTTACTGCTTTTATAACATGAGAAACAACAGCACAGCCCTGTGGTGTTAATCATTTTGATTTTGCAATGCCAATACATAGAGGTAATCATTAAAATTTTTTTTTGGAAACTTAAAAACAGTCAAGCAACTTGCACTGGACCACTTGAGATCACCACTTGACCAATCATCAACTACATAGAAATAAACAAATTATACAATGATGTATGGTGTGAGTTCATATTTCTAAACAAACTGTTGTGTTCTAAAATGGGAAATCCATCCATCCATCCATCCATCCATCCATCCACCCATTTTCCATACCGCGTATCCTTCAGGTCCGTGGGGAACCTGGAGCCTATCCCAGGGAGCATCGGGCACAAGGTGTGGTACATCCTGGACAGGGTGCCGATCCATCCCAGGGCACAATCATGTACACATTCATACACTATGGACACTTTGGACATGCCAGTCAGCCTACCATGTATGTCTTTGGAAACCGGAGTACCCGGAGGAAACCCCCGCAGCACAGGGAGAACATGCAAACTACGCACCCACATAGGGCAGCAGTGGGAATCGAACCCCCAACCCTGGTGGTGTAAAGCGAACATGCTGACATGCTAGCCACCGTGCGCCTTGAAATAAAATGAAAAAGAGTAAAAATTTTAATGGACACTACACTCCTTTTGGTACCTGCGTGTGAATGCATTTTTCACTCACTTCCAACATTTCCACAGAAATACAGAATGCCCAAAAGTTTACACCCCCTTTTATATTGTTTCCAATCAATCAACTGTAGACATAATCACTCAGTAAATATACCGTATATTAATCTGTGGGTGCCCAAGTACTGCGGTTTGACAAATCCTTAATTTGTATTAACATGACATATAAAGCATGAGTTGAGCATTAGTGTGTATAACTCTTACACACACACACTCACACACACGCACACACACACACCTCTCCAATACCAATCCACTGCACCCTGCTGCATATTGAAAAGTGACACTATAATTGCTATAGAAGTCTGCAGGGATGGAGAAGGATGCCTCGTCTAAACATTTTATTTGTTATGCATCACACTATTCAGTACATGTCTTTTATGTTGGGTTTCTGTCACATGTTGGCAATTTTATTAAAGTGAATGCAACATGCCTAATTCTGCTGCTAATATGCACACCATACTTGATGCACAGCAGGCTTCATGCTTATGGGCAGTTCATTTGGGAGCTGGACCGAATAATGCCAGGATGTGTTGACAGACAGATGAAAAGGTGAAAAGCCTGTCAAGCTGTGAATGGTCGCCCATTCCATGGCTTTTGTGTGCGTTCTGGGTGTGATGATTATAGCCACGGCGGCAGCCTCCTCACAAAAGGGGTGAAGTGCGAATGGACAGTTTTCCTGGCAGCCCGTCTCCTCCCCTTTAAACACAGAGTCCACAGCTGCCTCAGCTAAACTCTGCATTTCAGCCTCTCCTGATTCTGCCCCCATCTGAACTGAGCTCATGAAAAACATGTTTATTTAAGGCCAGAACATGAGCAGCTACAATCAAATCTTAAACATCTAGTACATACTGTATGCTGGGTACTTTATTGCCAATCATGTGGCAGCAGCGCAGTACTGTACATACAATCATACCAATACAGGTAAAGAGTCTACAGCTGTTCATGGCTGACAGGAGAGAAACCCAATGCGGTCTCTTGCTGTTGTAGCCCATCTACCCCAAGGTTATGTGTTCTGGTATGCTTTTCTGCTCACCGCAGTTATAAAGAGTGGTTATTTGATTTCCTGGTGGGTCAAACCCACCTGGACATTCTTCTTGTACCTCTCTCATCAAGCCAGGTGTTTCTACATGCAAGAACTGCTGCTCACTGGATGTTTTTTTTTTTTTTTTTTTGGTGCAAGATTTGGTGTAAATTCTACAGCAATGGTCACCAACCCTATTCCTGGAGAACTACCTTCCTGCAGATTTCATCTCCAACCAAAATCTAACACACCTGTTTTAGTTGATCAAGAACTTCTAATCACAATCACACACACGCTCACACACCCATTCATACACTACAGACACTTTAGACACACCAATCAACTTACCGTGCATGTCTTTGGACTAGGGGAGGAAACTGGAGTACCCGGAGGAAACCCCCGCAACACGGGGAGAACATGCATACTCCACACACAGATGGCACCGGCGGGACTCAAACCCCGGACCCTGGAGGTGTGACGCGAATGTAATCATTCTTAATCATTATGTTTACTCAAGTAAATTATTACTAGTGTAGCGGTATTTTTGGTGAAGTCAATGTGAAGTCAAAGTCTTTCCATCACTGCTGGGACCCTGAAGCTGTTAGCTGGTGAGGCTGTGCTTTATCTAGTTTTAGTTTAGAATAAATAATGGAGATGGATATAGAGTGATAGAACTGCCCAAAATTAAACAGGACATTAAAAATGTAGCTTCATAATCCTGAATTAAATCCAGATATGGAAGAGGTTCTTCAGATATGAAGCACTATAAGCAGTGCCCATCAGTGTTTGAATCAACTGGCTGGCCCCAGGGCAGCAGTGCACCATGGGATTTGGTGTGTATAAACTAGAGTCATACATCATTGAGAAGAAGGCAGCAGGAGAGAAGTGCAGGCCAATAACTCGGAGGTTAAATAACCTAATTTGGATCATGTACGCACAATTTATTTCAAGTGTCAAAAGTAGTTTCAACTTGTACTTATTATTTGAACACAAAAAGAGGAATGAACAATACCAAGAGAATGTACTTCTGTTTCCTGGCATGTTGTTAGGCTGTTCCTCTTGGTGGGTAAAGAGCACGCGGAGTTAGTTGGTGGAGTGCCAGGCTACATCCATAGTGAGTCCAAGTGATTAAATGGGCTAATTCTTCATGATAACTTCTTAAAATATTAAACAGAGCGAGTTCGTTTTGCATTATTTGGCATGTAGACCGAAGCCGTGATCAACATACCATACAGCAAAAGGGAAAAGGTTTACTAATTGGGATTAGTATGATTACCACTGCGAAGTTATTATTTACCACTAACAGCATGAGTATTATTCTTTAAATACCACAATAATTTTCCAAAGGTTACAAATTTTCATTTATTAAATAGCTTTTTATCCATTTAGAGTTACATTTAACATTGTTGAATGTCCCCGAAGCAAGTTAGTTCCTATTACGTATACATGTTAACAGCTATAAACATAGGTTCTCTCACTAGCCTCTCTTTCTTTCTCATTCTCGTAGTTCGAAACACATCTTGTCATGTTACTGAGTCCTGAAATTGGAGACTCCATCCAAAAGTTCTAAGCATCTCATAGAAATCATCAACCTATGAACATTTGAATCCATTTTTGCGGTGCATCCCCTACACAAGTGCCTGTGTAAGTTTTTACTTTAGAACACGTCTACATATAGCACATTAATGTATAAACCTGGAATATGAATTAGAGCCAGCACTACTGTCAGAGGCGCTGTTGTAGAAAACTAATGCACCTTCTGACCAATCAGACTGGAGCACTGAGTGTAATTATAGAGCAAAGTACTATGATTAGAGAATAAACGACATTGCCACATTAAAATGAGGAATGTTATAGAGTTTAAAGACACATGGAAAATTTTAACACACTTTTGTAAATATATAGTACTATTTGCTCACCTTCATGGCTAGTTTATATCGGGGGAATAAAAAAAAAGAAAAAAAAAAGTTTAGATTCCAAAAATATCATTCTTGTACTGCTCGTAAAACATCTGCTTTAATAATATTTTGCTTAATAAAGTTATCTGAATGTTGCTTACTCAACCTTCCAAGTTAGAAAAATATGAATATTATGCAAATCTAATGCAAACATTAACTTTCCATTAACATAAAAATGTTGACTCAACGTTGTAGGTCTTGATCTTGGAGACAGGTGGATATAAACTGTATTCTAAATAAATAAATTATTCTAAATAACTCTTTCCTAAATAATCAGTAAATAAGTCCAAGGTCAACACCTCAAGAAAGTATTGCAACAAAGAAAAAGTGAAACAGGACGTAGCAAAGGGGGGAAAAAAAAACAGAAATTACACTCAGAGCTGACAGAAATTAAATATAAATGACTGAAATGAACATGAGTGAATATGAATTGTGTAAATATACTGAGTAATGAGTGAAAACAGGAAACAGGTGTGCACATAGGGGAATAAGCCAATGAGGGTCAGGGGTGGAGTCAGGACCAGGAAGCAAAAGTGCATATCAAAATAAAATTGAATTCAAACCAATTGAGCAAGTGAGGTTGTACAGTATAAAAACCTTCTCAGAAAACCAGAAATTTAGAATATTCCTGGAGCAAAAAATTCCTAGATTTGTAATGTTTCAGAAAATGAATAAATCAACAAACCATGAATTGTTTGGTGGGATTAAACCGGATTAACTTTATTGTTTACTTTAAGTGATAACAGTAATTAAGTTGTTTCATGGACATTCCACAGTAAATATACCTAGAAATAAACAGATCATTAATTAAAAATTGTAATCATTGGAAAATTGCTGTGGTAGCTATAAATAGAATAATATATATATATATATATATATATATATATATATATATATATATATATATATATATATATATATATATATATATATATATATATATAACTTCAGTCATCTCATGTGGTTTAGGGTTTACTCATCATTTATACATCATCATACACTGCTCTACAACTAATGTCTATAGAACTTAGCGAAACTTGTCATTCTGAAAATAGCCATCATAACTCACATCTGAAACTGAATTGGCAGATCTGCTCATTATCATGTTGGCCCCGTCTTGCAGGGTGTCGGTGGTGAGGTTTCGAAAGTGGGAGGAAATCTCCTGCAGTTTAGAGGATTAAGGGCTACAAAGTGCCCGCCAGAAGAAAACGAGGGCCAGCCAGTGGAGTGATACAAGTGAATTAAGAGATTAAGATGGTTTATAAAGACAGATTACAAAGCCATTGGGGTTTCTGAATGGGAAAGACAAACCTTGAGATGGGATAATTCCCTTGTACTTTTCTCTCATGGATAGGCTATTATTTCACATCGCACTCTCTTGCTCTTGAATCGATTAGTAATGGACACCCAGACTGAGACTTTGGCCTCAAAGAGGTCTGAGAGATGGAATGAGAAATAGATACGACAGATAGAGATAGAGAAAGATAGAGAGGGTGGACAGAATCAGTTTTTGTGGTACTGTTACACTGTCTATGTGTTTCGGAGTGTCTGATTGCTTCTGTTCCTGTGTAGACTACACATCCAACATGGCTGGGAGGAGAGATTTACCGACTTCATCCCAGTCGTCCCAGCACAACAAATGGGATGTGTACAGTACAAGGCAGCTGGCTGAGATATGAGAATAATTTTGAGTGAAGAATTTTACACACGTTACAACATGGCGTTTTTTTTTTTTTTTTTTTTAGCTTTGTACTGCCATAACGTCTATAAAACAACTGAATAAAGTCTGAGTGATTGTTTAGGATTATATTGTATACATTATAGAAAGAAACCCAGTTCAGCTAGCATAGCACTGAAGAAAACATACCAATTCCTTAAAAAACAAAACAAAACAATACAAAAAAAAAAAAAAACAACAACAACAAAAAACTGCCATAGCCAATTGTGGCCAGAAAAAAAGAGAAGCTTTTCACTATAATACCATCCAATTGGTCCATGACCAAGTAAAATATGTAACAAAGTTACATTTTGGATATCGTAAAGATGATGTGCTAGAATACAATTGAAATTTAATTAGATGTCTAACAAAATACAGAACAAAAGTCTTTTTTTTATGTTACCTAGCTGTACCTGCATCTGTAGCTGAATCTCAAAATGTACATTTAGTGCAGTTTACTGGCTATACAAAGCCATTTTGTTGTACCATAGGTCAAAGGTCCTCAACTGGTGTTCCAAGGTCTAGATGTAGACCCAGCAAAGTATTTCAGACGACTGAACTGTGTCTAATTTTCTCATCATGAAACTTTATCCAAAGTTTATCCAGTCATTTGCGATTATGTACGTTATTTTGCTGAAGGCAGCTTATCAGACCAGAGGCTAGCTACAGGGCTAGAGGCATTAGATCAGAAAGGGGCAAGGTTTCACAGAGATTTTTCAATTCTCTCTTGTTTAAAAAAAACAAAAACAAACAAAAAACATTAACAATGAAAACAAAATGAACAGATAAATATGTGTTTACCTGCGTCAAATGAAAAAATCTCTGGGCGTCAACAGTGGTAACATTAAGCACGATTACACAACAAAATATAACCACTTTGAAAAGCCATATTCATTTATAACCACCAATGGTTACACATTAAAACATATCTGTTGTTGCAATTCAGTGATATTAGCTGTTTTGCTGCATTCATAAGCAAGGAATTTTTTGTAGCTGGACCTTCAAAAATTTAAGTTCAATACCGCTCACCTAGGTAGAATACGTAAGTAGTAAATAGGAAGTTATTTGAGATTTAACCTAATTGGCTGTGCTTTCCAGATGGGAGGGATGGAGTATTGTCTATCCCCTGTCAATCACAGAAACACTAGCCAATTGTGGGTATTTGTGAGCTCATGTATGCAGAAGAGGGCGGATAGCGCTTTCCTCTGAGTGTGTTATATCTATGGCTATCTTGATGTGTCTCGGATGAAGCATGTGTTTGTATTCAACGTCTCTGGGAGGTAGCTGTCATATGATAGGTGGGTGGAAATTGGCCCAGACCTAATTAGGGAGAAAATGAGGGGAAATCATCTAAAAAAGATAAGTAAATACGGATAAGTTTCACATCATTGTCTCTGCGTCTCAATTCTGAAGGTCTCTAATTTGTGTCACGATGTACCAGAACTAAATAGTTTTTTGTTCGTGGAATGTGCTGTTCTGAGCATTCCTAATCACCTCACCTTTCATCCTCACTCTCTCTCGCTCTCTCTCTCTCTCTCTGTGTTCTTCTTCTTCCTCTTATTATTATCTGGTAGACTAGACATCTTTAGTTCTCATGTCACTCGAACCTACGTAATAGATGTTTTGATTTTATCTGTGACCTCTTCCAATTGACATTTATCATTCTTTATCAATACTTCTGAGTGTATATATACTACGCTTTCTGTATTATTAAACTAAGAAGCTTTCACTGAACTTGGTGTCGGTGTGACTTCTTCCTGAGCTCGGTAAAGACGAATCAGTCAGCACAGGGTCCGAATTCTGGTTCTGTGACCGGTATCGGACACAGAATACCGTCTGTATTTGTAACAATTATATATTTGTAACGCATATTTGTACAATATTTGTAACAAAATATTGTAAAGAGAGAAACTACAACTGATGCAAGCCATGAGAGACCTGCTGGCATGAATGTAGGGTTTCTAGACACGGAGAAGCAATTTGAAGAGATGTAGGGGAAAAATAATAATTAATAAATAATACAAGCTTTAAAAATGACTAACATTGGAAAACAAGCCTCAGGAACAAATACAATGAATATGGAACTGAAAATGAGAGCACATTGTGGGAGGGGTAGATGGAAAGTGCTGTCCGCTGCAAAGTCTCCAAACAAAGGCAGAGTGCAGGAAGAGTTCCTTCAGCCTCCTTCCCTTCTTAGAAGAACCAGTAAGCACTTTTTCCCTGACTTGAAAAGCTCACACAAACTCAACCCATCAGCACTTTTTTCCCCCACGCAAAAAGCAGATCCAGGTAAAGCGGAGCTCGCACACAGGATTGCTCCTCCACATCCTTCCCGTGTCAATCTTGCTCTCAGGATTTTTGTCTCTGTTTTCATCAAGTTTTTCTTCACTGTATATCCACCTATATGGGTCGCTCTCTTTCTCTCTCTCTTTAGAGCTTCATCCCCCTAAATCCCTTCCTGCTCCTGAAGCCTGGCTGTCAGAATCCATTATACAGGCAGAGTTCAGAAAGATAACTCGCTAAGATCACAACACATCCTTTAAACCCGCCATTGTGTCTCACGTTGCGTTTTATGTTGCTGTAAAAAAAAAAAAAAAAAGGGGACAAATATATTGCATCCACTTGAACTGTTCCAGTTTGTGCCACTAATAGACTGGTTATGTTCATTGTTTCAGTAATTGGAATGCCTATTGTGTTAGATTAAATAAAATCCTTAATTCCCCCATTAAATGCGCTTTCTCAACAATAGGATGTGATTTATAATGAGCGCTAACAAATAGCCATGTTTATGGAACAAAAGATGAACGTGGTTTAATGAAAAGAAAAAAAAAAGGCACCCAGAAAGCTGCAGACATCCACGGATGAAGGCAAGGGCACACGCCCACACACCTACGCACACACACACACACACACACACACACACCTACACATACACACATCACTGGTTGAATGGCAGAGCTATTCATGCAACCGGAGTCCCCCACTGTGAGCAGCACTCTCAGAGGGAACTTGAACTGAGACACAAATTACATTTTCTGCACAATTAAAGCAGCGGCAGGGCTAAGTGTGGAGAGAGTGGCCTGCGCCCCTGCAGGCCCTGCTGCTCAGCATAATGGCCATGTGATGAAGATGGCCCCCAGTTAATTAGCTCCTGAAAATACTCATTCTCGCCTCAGCACCACTGAAGGAAAAGCGGTAACCTTGTGCGTGCAGACAGGCATCTCTCGGCAGACCTGCTGCGACAGCCCGCAGACCTGGTTACACCGGCCTTTCCACCGAGTGCCAGGTTCATGTTCCATTAATTAGCGAGTAATTAACGTTCATTACTATCTCTTCTAAAAGAGGAACAAACATATAAACAAGGTGAAAATGAACAAGGGTGTTCTATCTCCAAAACATTCTATGCATGCAGCAATAATCAAATATGAATGCATTACTCAGAATAAACAGATAGCATGTTATAAACGAATACAAACACAGATACAAATAGGGGGTACACTATTAATTTTTTTTAAAATAGAAAGCTTGCCAGAGAGGTTTGGATCTGGTTGAGCAATAAAAAAAGAGAGGGAACGAGAGGATACAAGACCACATAAAGACCATTTTTATTAACATAAATGTGCAGGGGAGCACATTACAGCCTTAGTAACGGCCTGGTCAGGGTTTTAGTGGTTTACACTAGGCTACTAGTTTGTTTAAATTTTAAGAAATAAAGCTAATTAAATTTGCTATTCTTTAACACAAGCAACAGAAGAAAATATCTCAAGCAGGTACAAATAAAAAGAATAACTGCACGAGCAGGATTTAAAAAAATAATAATAATTCTCTAGTTCAATCTAGTTATGAAATCGTGTGATGTCGAAATCACACATCATGCTGACAGTGCTGCTTTTCAAGCTCTGGATTTTTCCAGTGTTTTTCTGTTGGCATAGTGGAAGGGTTCTTATTTCATTTAAATGCAAGAAAAAAAGTGTCTGAATGGGCGTGCGATTGTGCATTGTAATGGGTCGGCACCCTGTCCTTGTGCCCGAGCTCACTGGGATAGGCTCCGGGCTCCCCTGTAACCCTGTGTAGGATAAGCAGTATAGAAAACGAATGGATAGACAGAAACCCTCCATAGAAGCACTGGGCTTCATTCTGTAATGTCAAACAATTTTGGAGACATTTGTTGAGAGGGATCTTGGTCCATTCCTCCACAGAATTTTTTTTGTTTATATTCTCAGATTTGTGCACATGGACTTCCCTCATCAAATCAGACAAGGTTTTCAAAAAGGATCAAATCTGGAGAATGATACGGTTCCTTTGTGTGTTGATTTTGGAGATATCGTTGTGATTGTTTATTTTCTTGAAGTATTCAGTAATCCTACCTATAGTCAAGACTTAACCTGGCAGAGCCCACCAGTTTTTTTGGTATAGTCAATGTTCATGATGAGTCAGCCAGCTCCAGCTCTAAAGTATCAATGGTCCACCAGGATATTTTACATTGCAAAGCTGATTGCGCTTACTGGTAATTTTTTAACCGTTTATGTATTTCCAAAGTTATTTAAATACGTGTCCAAGTGAACAACTGTTGTATTGTATTTGTCTCGTTTGTTTGGAAAGATTTTTGGTTTTCTCCATGGTAATGGATGACAGATTTGATACTGTAAATTTAGTTGACATGTTCTTCAGGGATGTCACTGAATTTGCCACATATATTATTGAGTTTGTAATGATAAAATTAATTGTCAGAGGTAAGCGTTTTACTCAATTATTTCCATTTAAAGTGGCATGTTTATAATGTGTTTAGTGTATGTAATCAAATTGCCCATTCTTGCAGGTGCCAATAATTCTTGAATGGACAAGAATTGACACTTTGCAACTTGGATATAAAAGTGCTTTATATGCATTTCGTTGCCTAAATATTCACCACCTTTGAACTTTTCTACATTTTGGAATGGAACTGGATTAATTTGGACTGTATGTCATGGATCTACACAAAATAACCCGTACTTCTGAAGTGTGAGAGAAATCAATAGCTTTTCAATAAATATTGACAAATATTAAAACATAAAATTAGTGACTGCATAAGTATTCACCCCTGATGCTGTGAAACTCCTAAATTAGTTCTGGTGCCATCAGTTCACGTAAGAAATCAGATGAATAGTTGAATTTTATTTTATTTCCTCTTCTTCTTCTTCCTCTTCTTGTTCTTCTTCTCCTTCGTCTTCTTCTTCTTCCTTTTAATATTCTGATTTGTAAAGAATTATGAATTTATATGATCTTCCCCACTTTAATATTGCATGCTGTTTTGTGTAGATTCATTACAGCATAATCCTCATTAAATCAGTTCCAGGTTGTAACACTACAAAATGCAGGAAAATTCAATGCAGGGTGTGAATAATTATGCAGGGCACTGTGTTCCACTTTTAATTCTCTTCTGTCTCAGGTCTCAGGTGTTAAGGTGGAAGGAAAAGAAATTGGTTATTAAAAGAGAGTTCCTTCAGAATAATGATCTGGATTACACTTCTGTAAAAAACCAACACGAAAAAAGTCACGCCAAAAGAGAAAAACGAGTCTTTGTGGCAAATGTTCTAGGATAGTCTTTTCTTATCTACAGGGCTGTGAAAAAGTATTTGTCCCTTCCTGATTTCTCATATTAAATAAATAAATAAATAAATAAATAAATAAATAAATAAATAAATAAAAAAAAGTTAAATCTTAAAACAAAATACAACATAAAACAAAGGCAACCTGAGTAAACACACAATACAGTTTATTTATTATTTATTTCTATTAAAGCAAAAATTCACCAATGTGAAAAACTAATTGCCCCCTTAAACTTAAAATCTGGTTGTGCCACTTTTAGCAGCAATATGTCACAGCTCAGTCTGATCAGAACTCCGGGGATGGTGAGCGCATGCGTGCATGAGAAGTGAGTGTTGAATCTTGGGAATTTGAGTTCTGATCTGACTGAGCTGTGACACAATAACTGCAACCAAACGCTTCCGATAACTGGAGATCAGTCTCTTACTTACTTCTAGGACTAGGACTTACTCCTATGCTTTGTATTATTGTCTTGCTGCATAATCCAGTTGTGCTTGAGTTTCAATTTACAGAATGAAGACCGGACATTCTCTGTTAGGATTTTCTGGTAGATAGCAGAATTCATGTTTCCCTCAATTATTGCAAATTGCCCAGATCCTGGAGGAGCAAAGCATCCCCACACCATCACACTTCCACCACTAGGGTTGTGCGGTACAGCTCAAAAATGTATCACAATATAATGTTTCATATCATTTGGTATCGCTAATTATTGGTTAATTTAAAAAAAAAAAAAAAAGTTTTTTAAACAAAGACCAGTAGAAAAAAAGGGTTTGAATTTAACCACTGTATTTAAAAAAAAAATTACATACTTTATTAAGGCAAACAACAAATACTGTTAGTTTTAAAAGTCAAAAACAAAATAGAATGTAAGCAAACATCTTATATGAAGATTAAATAAATAAGTGTTAAAGAAACTCTTGAACTTAGTAAATAAAGTGTTACAAAATGTGTGCAGTGTAAACGTAGAACAGTCAAGGCAAACTTTAAGGGAGATCAACATTGTATTATAGCGCAGAATGTGACTCCTGGTGCTCTGGTTTGTGCTCAGCCTGTTAGCATTCATCTGTTGGTCAGATGAAAAGAAACCAAAAAAAAAAAAAAAAAACTGCCACACTGGCGAGCTGACATGTCCTTTTTTTTATTCACAATGTCCTCTTATACAATACGCAACTTGTTATTGGCTGTTTGCTTTTCACTTGTAGTACACTCCTTTATCAAGGCATATGATAGGCTGTTAATGATCCAGGGATGGTGCGCACTTGAGGGTTGTTCACGCAACCAAACTTCATGTCTGTTTACAAATTATCGAGCACTATACCGAACATTTTTTCTATCGTTACCGATAAAGGTGTACCGATACCGTTTTATCGCCCAGCCCAAGCCACCACCATGTTTGACTGTAGGTATGATGTTCTTTTTGTGGAATTCTGTGTTTGGTTTACAGGATCCCTGTCTTCAACAGTTCCACTTTCAACTCATTAGTCCACAGAATATTCTCCCAAAAAGGTTTGAGGATCATCAAAGTGTGTTTTGGCAAAATTCAGATGAGTCTTAATGTTCTTCTGGGTTAGCAGTGGTTTTTTGCCTCACCACTCTTCCATGGAGCCTTTTTTGCCCAGTGTCTTTCTGATAGTGGAGTCATGAACAGTGACCTTTATTGATGCAAGAGAGGCCTGTAGCACCTTTGATGTTGTCCTTGGCTTTTTTGTGTCTTGTTGGATGAGTAGCTGCTGTGATCTTGAAGGGAATTTTGAAGGTTGGCCACTTCTGGGAAGGTTCACTACTGTGCAGAGTTTTTCCATTTGGAGATAATGGCTCTCACTGTAGTCCTTTGGAGTCCCAGAGCCTTTGAAATAGCTTCGTAACCCTTCCCAGACTGATGTATTTCAATCACCTTCTTCCTCATCATTTCTGGAATTTCTTTCAACTTTAGCATAGTGTGTTACTCTGTAAGACCTTTTAACCAACTTCTTGCTGTTGAAAAAGTTCTATTTAAGTGTTGATTTGATTAAACAGGGTTTGCAGTAATCAGGACTGGTTAAGTCTAGTCCAGCCGAACCTCAATTTGAATGCAGTTTTATAGATTTGGGGAATTAGTAACTATAGGGGCAAATACATTTTCACACATTCCTAGTTGGGTATTGGATAACTTTTTTGCTTCAATAAATAGCATTATCATTTAAAGAATGTATTTTGTGTTTACACATCGCCTTTGTTTTATCTTAGATTTTGTTTTAATTTCTGAAACAATTAAGTATGAGATACACACAAAAACAGAAAAAATCAAGGGCAATATATTTTCACAGCACTGTATAAATTAAATTAGTTTTACCATTCATATATATATATATAAGACAACTACAAAAATCCTACCAAAAACGTTACCATTATATGGAATGGTTTTTATGAGAGAAAATGATTATTTCATCGATTGCCATGAAGAAACAAATGTCTAATTAATCATGTCTAATTAATAAATAAACAAGCTTCTTTAAGGAAACAAAATGGTTCTTCTACAACACCTTTATGTTTACAAATGCAGTACCTATACTATATAGCATATCAATATATCTATATACCGTGTAACTTTCTCTCTATTTTTTTCTTCTCTCACTCATTTTGTTGGCTCACACCCGATTTTGGCGGAGAGCTCCAGGCAATATTTGTGTCACTCAAATATTTTGGAAAATCATACTACCCACTTCTATTTTTCAAAATCTATTATCGGTCTTTACAGCAGCGGTGAAAGCTTCGTGTCAATGCATGCGTGATTAAATACCATGCTGCTCTGGTATTTCCAAAATATTGACTAGACATAATGGTAGAAGGAGCTCCAGCCTTTTCATCTCTTCTCATCCACTTGAAGCCAATTTTCTCAGTCACTAGGCTTCACTTTAGTCATCTGACTGCCTCAGAGCTCCCTGGAAGAGAGCAAAATGACCTACCGCTGTTGTTCAAAAGCATTTAAACATGGCTCATGGAGTGTCCATAATGACTATGTGAATTTAGACAGCTAGAGAGATGTCATTCTGCCATATTCTCTGTCCAATCTTGTTCTTGACATCCACGAAGTGTGGGGAAAAAAAAAATCTGAGATAACTGTTAGGGTTTCAGACAAAGTGTCTGTGTGGAGGTCTTACAAGCGGTCCTTAGGAATTAAATTCATTTTCCGAACTCAAACTTTATACAGTGGATATAAAAAGTCTACACACCCCTGGTAAAATGGCAGGTTTTTGTAAAACAAACAAACAAAAAAACAACAACAAACAAACAAAAAAAAACCCCAATCATGTCAGAAATATTTTCATCCTCAATGTGAAATTACAATGTATAAAAGTTAAGTGAAAAACAATCAGAACCATTTTAGGTGAGAATTAAAAAATGATTTAAAAAAAATAATAATAACCTGGTTGCATAAGTCTGCACACCCTTTTATAATTGGGATGTGGCTGTGATGAGAATGAATCACATTCGATTTCATGTTCAAAAGTTATTATCATATACCTG
The DNA here is from genome assembly GCF_001660625.3 of Ictalurus punctatus. NCBI lineage: Eukaryota > Metazoa > Chordata > Actinopteri > Siluriformes > Ictaluridae > Ictalurus > Ictalurus punctatus. The sequence goes on along the minus strand of NC_030433.2, from coordinate 4,589,227 downwards.
TTATCAATGAAATTATTCTGATTAATTAAAACCAAATAAAGACCAGCTGTTTCTGTAGGATTTTATTGACATCCTCTTGGTTTCAGGTGACAGAACAAACCATGGTATTGCAACTAGCTTACAAAGCATATCGTGATATCTCACTTGTTGAAAGATATAGACCATGAGAAGGGTATAAAATAATTTCCAAAACATTAGATGCACCATGGAACACCTTGAAGACCATCATCAACAAATAGAGGAAATGGAGCACCACAGTGACATCACCAAGAACAGGACATCCATCCAAAATTTACAAAAGGACAATTCAGTCCTGGGATGTCACATGTTTACATTTCTTAACTGTAGGTAAATAGTTGGCAGGTGTGTCAATACAGTATATTGGATCAGTGTATTAGGTCTTAAAGTGACAGCAGTCTAATAAACCTGCTGCTGTCTGTATCATTAATGTTAATCGAACAACAAAAGACAAAGAGAAAATCACTCACTCACTCATTTGACTGAATCACTTCAGTAAATTGAATAAGAATCGCCGTAGTATATGTCATACAGTCAAGTCTATTTTATTTCACATTGAATCGCTTTATTCAATGTCCGTAGTATTTCTTACTTGAATACTACTCATAGACCTACCTGAGAAAACATATCGTTATCATGAAATAACATTACAGTCATTTTGCCTACCCCTAACCATTAGCATTTGGTGATTCCAGTCTTGAATTTCACATGAAATGTGAAATGTACTTCTTAATGTAGTAAATTAAAACGAAAAAAAAAAAAAGTTACAAGAACAGAGCTGTGCTCAGAGTTTGTTTGTTTGTCATTCATAGACAGATTAAAAGCAGTAATAAAGCATGAAGCTTGTCATTATGACGTGCTGCTGAATGTAACTCAACTCTGTACTCTCTCTCTCAGTCTATATAACTGTGGGGGCGAGGCATCAAATAACTGAAATGTCAACTCGAACTGGAGGACTCAATACAGTGTGATACAATAAAAAAAAACAGCTTCATTTGTATTTTCATATGCTTTTAATATAATAAGTTCTACATATACCTCTTTAGCCCTGTTTCTCTGTGAAACAATTTCTTGATAGGAAACTAGCTGAGGTACTGATGACATGAAATAAAAACATTAAATGGCAATGGTAAGATGTAATAGTGGCATTTAAAAAAAAATTATATTTATGCTGCCACTGGTGTGTGAAGGTTAAAATATTAATTTAACAGCTCAGTGTTGAGTTTACAATTGCAATTTTAAATCATTTTACAATTTAATTACTTTCTGGACTCGGCCGGACTCGACCATTAAGGACTCGGACTCGATCGGTTAAGGACTTGGTCTCGACAAAGGTGGACTCGGACACGATACTAGAGGCACTTTGTCTTACTTCTTACAGCGTTGTTGTCTTATTTCTTTTTTTCTCTTCTCACCATGATGTATATGATGTATTGTTGATATTGTGTGGAAAGGGTTCACCATTCTTTATAGATAAAAGACTGATAGTGTTCCCAAATATAAGCTCAAAATTGCTTTTAGGTTTTCATATTCTACCTGCCTGTTATTGGTGCATCTCATTCAGTCCTCGTGAGGGAATTCCTGATTGCTTCGATGGTGGCCGGATATAGGAATGTGTCACGTTCCGTGACAGGATAGATATTTATATATTTATATGTATATGTAGTCAGACAGCTTATGAGATTTGATGTCTAGAGGGGGAATGTACAGTATTTGGTAAGCAGAGTGGAATATATGCAAAAAGACAGCCAGCCTGAGGATAGAACCCCATAGTGTTATTGCACTGTCTTCATACATGTGCAGAGAAGAACTGTGAAGTATGGTTGCAGGAAATTGCAACGGTGTTCACGCACAATCCTGGCAAAATGGCTCAGTGGTGGCAGGGGGAGGAAACTGTTTATAAATCTTTTAGTTGCAGAGTCTAAACTCAGTAAAAAGGATGAGATGGAGAAGGAGGGGACTGAGAAAATTGGATCAGAAAAGCTTCCCATCGTGTATAGGGTGAAGGGCAGAATGGAACTGAGGACATTCGGAATACAGGATCAGAGATAGAGCAATATTTTCCAGGCTCACACTGTGAAGAAAAAACAGACAAACAAACAAACAAAAAAGATTTTTTTTTAAAAGTACACTCCAGCAAAATGAGCAAAACACACCAAATAGTACAAGAATGATAAAAAGGGAATGTGCTATCAACTGTTTTATTATGTTTGAAGGCAATAAATAAATTTGCTCCCTTTGGGTTGTATCTAGAGTTGAGCTACAGATATCGGCTTGAGCAAGGAGCAGTATTAAATCCAGCGTCACTGCCTTTACAATTTGATCTAACCATAATATATCAAGCTAAACTTTATTTTTGTGCTGTAAAAAACAATGGAATACAAATCAAAGCCTGTAATGAATAGATAAATGTGACACTTTATTAATTAATGTTATTTCATTTCTTTAAACTCCACAAAGGGTTTTTTTTCCCACAGCGAGGACAGCATCTTAATCTGATATCCTGCTTATCTCGAGTATTTTTTATTAATTAGGGATAAAAGTACAAACAACAGCAAGCCAGCTGTAGCAGATGAACAACTGTATCATAGCAATTGAGTGCTTGGTCAGCTTATCCTTCAAACCCTGGGGATGTTTCGTTTACAGGACAGCACATAAATTAGGTTTAGGCTTAGGGTTAGGGTTAGCCCTAACCCATATTGTTTAATAATACCAAATGAAGAATAAAAACAGAATTTCCTACTTCAGTCTGCATTTGATATTCCTAATTTTCTTTTGTGGGCTCTAAAGCCAAGTGCTTGTGTTTAAAGAGAGTTGTCTAGACACTGTTATAAATCAATATAAGTATCCTGCGCTCTCGCTGCCATGGCCCGGGTTCGATTCCTGGGCAGGGAATCAACCCAGCCTCTGGGTCCCAAGCCCGGATTAAAATGGGAGGGTTGCGTCAGGAAGGGCATCCAGCATAAAACTTGTGCCAAATCAAATATGCGGACCTATGATCGGCTACGGCAACCCCTAACAGGAGCAGCCGAAAGACCAACAACATCACGCAGGTGATTTAACATAATTGATCATATAATTTGTGAGCCCAGAAAACCAACTTTAGCATATACTTAACCTGACTCTAAAGACACAAACACTTTCCCCATGTAAATATCGATGCAATTTTTGGACTTAAGTCTGACATCAATGTTCAAGTCAGCTCATCACACAATTTGTGCCTAGGATCACTTACTAAATGGGATTTAATAATGTGCATAATCCCATGTCTGCTATTTAAATGCAAAATGAAAACTTTATTACATTATACTTTCTCATTATTATAATGAGAACATGTTTATATTACACATTTGGTAAAGTTGGTTTCATATTACATATTCGCACCTCCAAAGATAACAGCATGTAATGGGAGCCTGTAAAAGTGTTTTTTTTTTTTTTTAAATATACCACATATTTATTTTACATTCATACATTATGTTCTGCATCTCATTGCCTTTAATCAGCATTGTAGACATTTCTGTCTCAGTTTCCTCGAGCTCTGAGATCCAAACTTACCATGACCATCATAAACATGAGCAGCACACTCACTAACATCATTTTATTCTTATTGCATTATTTCCTGCCATAATTTACACTACACAATTATTATTTATAAAATCACTATATGTGAAATTTTTCTGACTGCACTCACAAATGTGACACTGACTACGTTTACATGGACAGCCGTAATCTAATTATTGACCTTACTCCGAGTAAGACAATATTGTGATTAAGGAGTTTACATGAGTCGCTTTTAGAATATTCCTTTCATGTTCCTGTTTGACATGTTATAGAACATAGATCGATTTACGGCACACGTCATTACGTCACCGCGCCACGCCGTCCGACGTTCCCTCCAGAATTTGACGTATCAACATACAATTGGTCTTCATTATGGTACCGTATACAGTTTTGGGGGTTTTTATTTAAAAATTTTTACGAACGCTTCAAGTGCGGTTAATTATTTGTCGTGCTGTACGTGCAAACAGACTGCTTGAAACCGTGGGCTGCGTCCCAAACCGGGTACTCACCTATTATATAGTAGCTGAGATACATGTATTTCATCTACTACAGGCCTATAGTAGGTAAGTACACGGTTTGGGACGCAGCCGTGCTCTCTTGTTCACTGTAAAACAGTTGAGCACTGCCATGTGTGTATGTGTCCTGTCGCAAAATGCGGTCAAAACTCTCACACGACGTTAATAATGTGATTAAGGTGTTTACATGTCTGTAATACACATCGATAATGCGACTAAAACACGAGTACACCACATGTCTTAATTCGATTTGTGTTTACTTCGAGTACGACCTTAATCGGATTAAGGTAATTAAAAATCGCTGTTTACATGGTAGTTTCTTAATCAGAGTATCGTCTTAATCGGGTTAATATTGGATTATTGTTGTCCATGTAAACACACGGAGTGTGACTCAAAAATCTTAACAAAAAGCTTGTATGCGAGTGGCAATCAGTTTATCCCATTAAGAAAGTGAAACTATTCTGGCAGTACTTTGGCCAACTACAGCAGTAATTATTTAGCCGAATGCATATTTAGCCTCGGCCATTGGCCCTGCCACTCAGGGGCAGCAGTTTTAATTTCCCAATGTGCATGATGTCTCCAGTTACCATGATGGATCTGGGCTCAAGTGAGTATGTCACCACACATCAATCAAGCCCTATCGAATACACTTTGGGTCACACTCTGGTGCTCATTTTTTCTTCTTCTTCTCTCTCTCTCTCTCCCTCTCTCTCTCTTTATCTCATTGCTTCCCTGCTGTTTCTGGCTCAGGATCAGAGATTTGTGCCTCCAAACTCAACGCTATTTAAGGCCATTTAAAGTACGTCCCTGACCTCTGAAATGGACCTGCTTGAAAAATCAGCCACACTTTAGAGACACAATTTAGTGGAAATTATGAGACATGGAACTCTATTATGCAAATCGTGAAGAACTGTGGCCATGCAAATGGCCCACACACCTTTAACCCCCCACACACACAACCCCCAGCCAACCTACCCCCCTCCTTTCCTACTGCTCATGAAACGCACACACATTTGCACACATTGTTTTGCAGAGCAGTATGTTTTGACAGGATGAAGTGTATGAGCAGAATAGGGGCATAAAAGAGAGATAGAGAGAGAGCTGGTTCGGAAGGAGCAGAATGCATTGAGGTAAAAGATTCCTTGCATCATCATAATCGGCCGCGTAAACGTGTGCTTCATAAACATGATAAATGTTCACTGGCTTTTAATATCCAAATAAATAAGTTATAACGTATCACCACGTTACGTACAAAGCACCGATTTGCTCCTTGTGCACGTCGAAACAATTACCGGTGTGAAAAGTGTTTTTAATTAGGTACACAAAATAACAACAACAACAACAACAACAACAATAGTAATAATAATAATAATAATAGTCGTGCTTGTTCTTCTTCCTGCTATTATTATTTAAAAAAATAAGATATAATAATATACAATAACATCACAACAACATCAATAATAATTATAATAATATTAATAATAAGAAGAAAAAGAATGGTCTTGCTGTTGTTATTATCATAAACAATAGTAGTATTTGATTATAGTATACATTCTTCTTCTTTTAATTATTATTAGTAGTAGTATTAGTATTAGTATTAGTATTTTTTTTCTGGTTGGTGATCTCTGCGTTGACTTCTGAAATGATCTCTGCAACTGTGCACTCACAGCTGTCGTCTTGCTGCATGTCTAAATAAAAGCATTTGCCTGAGTGAATACATGAAATTTAATAGGAAACAAAGGTCTTAAAGCTTACTTGCTGGCTCATAAAGCATGCTGCATGTACCCGGTAAATGAATTTAAATTAATCAGAACCCTGTGTTTAAATTAGCAGTGTAGATATATGAGCATCTTGGGCCTTGCAGTGTTCTTAAGTGAATCCCATTGCTCACACTTTCTCTCTCTCTTTCTCATGCTCTTAATCATTCTGGCAGATAATAATGAACTCTTTTTAATTGTCATTAGATCTGCTTCTTAAGGAGCATTAATGAGACCTTGGGAGTTGAGAGCAACATGTACGAATGCTAGTTTCTGACTGATCTGTGTGGCAATGTACAGAGTCAAAGGAAACATCCGTGGCTCGAAATTTAGCCGAATTTAAAGACGTAATTAATGACGTGAGGGACACTGGTGACAAAAGAAAATAATAATAGGTGTGTAAAACATGGTCGGCAAGGGGTTAACAGCAGGCATCTTGTTGCAACCGTCATTGATCTCTGAAGACTAATTAAAGCACAGCTGGGTGTATTCAATTAATCTAACCAGAGTGAGCGGCCTTGGCTTGAAAAGTGCTGTCCATTATGGCTCTCTTACATGTACATCCATATACAACACAAACCAGTCAGCACAGCTGAAGATGGACAGAGAAACAAGACAAGATATTTGAAGGGCAAACCTCAAGTCCCAAATAGTTTGGCACTACAAATATCCTTCTAATATTTTTCCACCTTCAGTGTGGGCACTCAGGAATAGTCTAGAAAGTCTTAAAGTCTAAGGTCGCAAAATGGTGTCTGAACTTTTCATTTGTCTCGTTAAAAATCCTTAAAAATCCTATCAAAGTCACAGACATTCTTGCTAACTTCTTCCAGTCTGAGCCAACAAAGGAGTCCATCCCTTTCCCTTTGATCCCATGACCTCGATCCAAGCCTCTCTCCAAAGACATGTTTGTCAAGTGGAATTGGGTTACTTTTAAATTAGCTCCCAGTGTAGCGCATGTGGTGGCAGGGTTCACATCTACTCAAAGCTTATTTTTGACTTCTAGTTCTGAAGCATATTGTTTGTGGCATGCAAATGATTTCTACCTAGAAACACTACACAATATAATGTATATAATATATGCCAACATTTACAGGTTAGCAATAGCATTCATGATTTTTGATCCTTTGCTACATCATATTTGAGACACCTGAAAAAAAAAGAAAAAAAAAAAAAAACGGTGGAAAATTCAACTTAGAGACATAGTGGCTTCAGGATTAGCACTGTTGCCCAGTCCAAAGACATGTCTTGTAGACTGCTTGGCAGTTCTAAATTGTCCGTAGTGTGTGAGGATGTGTGTGTAATTGTGCACTGAGATGGATTGGCACCCTGTCCCCATGCTTATGCCTGAAGTTCTCTGGGATAGGTTCCAGTCTCCCCGTCACCCTGTGTAGGATAAGCGGCATGAAAAAATGGATGGATGGATGGATGGAAAAGCCAATTCATTAAAGGGAAAAAAACATGCATTTGCTTGCGGTTACTTTTGCCTCACATCAACTTTATCTAGGTGAACTTTTACCTGTAAATTCACATTCATTGGTTTTGTGAACCATTATAAAACAAGAGTGGTCTCTGGTTGGTAAAAGCACAGGGAAGAATATGGCATTTATCAACTGTGCTGTTATCATGTGACCACCAAGTGTTTTTGTGCTAAAATTCTTTTAGCTTTTTTCCTTCTTTTTTTTTCATTTGGCCTGATAAGATTTTCTTGTTAGCAATGTTGACACATCTGTAATATTCACGATATAATCTGGAGTGTATATATTGCCCATGATCTAAAAATGAAACCAGCTATAGTTCAGCCGAAAGTGTAGCCTTAGAGTATAAAGGCACTTTATGTAGAAGATGGAAATGTGTGTTTTGCTCCTTTTCACAGTTCACCAAGTTTCAAGTTTCAACATATGAAAATAACTTAAATTGACCTTAAAATGAGTCCTAAAATGACCCAGGGGATGATCCCAAATTTTTGTTAGCAAAACTTCCATCACAAGTAGCTCAAATTGAAAAACTTAGGCTGCACAATAAATAACGATTATTTTTTAAAAATAATTCATTTTTATTAGTGCTCTACTTCAGTTTATTTAAAATATATTTGACTCGATGCAAACAAAGTAACCCTATAGAAAACAATGTTAAAAGAAAGGAGTCATGTGCAGTAGTTTCACAACAACAAACAGTATATAACTGAAATATCCATCCATCCATCTTCTATACCGCTTATCCTTCCTTCAGGGTCACGGGGAAACCTGGCGCCTATCCCAGGGAGCATCGGGCACAAGGCGGGGTACACCCTGGACAGGGTGCCAATCCATCGCAGGGCACAATCACATTCACATTCATACACTGTGGACACTTTGGACATGCCAATCAACCTACCATGCATGTCTTTGGACTGGAGGAGGAAACCGGAGCACCCGGAGGAAACCCCCGCAGCGCGGGGAGAACACGCAAACTCCGCACACACATGGCCACGGTGGGAATATAACTGAAATATTATATATATATATATATATATATATATATATATATATATATATATATATATATATATATATATATATATATATATTTATATTATATAACTGAAAACACAGGGTGCGCTGTCTCCTTGCAGAGAAATGTCGACACAGAGACATTTTTAGTCTTAGAGCTTTTATTTTAGACCCAGAGAAATACAACATACATGTCTTTAAAAATCCCTTACAGCACCTTTTAAGTTGCACTTTGATCAGCCATGTGTTGTTTATTATGACAGACTTCCTGAAGCTTTTGTGGTAAACCTCCGACACACGTTACTGTGAGATGCTCACAGTAATGAAATCTCAGACGTGGAAGGAATACCGATCGCAACATAACACATAAGGGCCAGTAATACTCCCTCAGTTCTAACAGGTCTCCATTCTCCTGTATATCCAAGCAGAGTGGATCCTGAATGCCTGCCCTGGTCATACCCATCCCCCTTATATGCCCCCATTTTCATCAATAATGCATTGGCCAAGATGTAAAGGAAATGCTCTCTTATCAGCACTGCCAGGCCACGGCCCACGTCTCCTATTTCCTACGTTTAATCTGAGGATCCATTCCGTCTGTGCATCAGCCAGCAGGCCCTGCATTTGTTAGCTTTCACTTCCCTAGGCTTCTCTCTCTCTCCTCTTTTCATTTTGGCCAAATCCTCCCAACCTGTCTTCCATATTGAATCTAGCCGCAGTGTCCACACAAGCATCTGTTGTCATAGTTACACAATTGAATTGGTTTGGTGATGCCACACAGCAGGCGTGAGTGTTATTGCGAGTGTAAATTGGCTGGTTAGGCACACAAGCCGTACTCAATTTGAAATGTCATTGAACCTTTCAGTAGTTGATGAGCACACTATATGAATATCAGTGCATGAATGTGCTTTGGTTACTTTCACTCCATTCTTATTTGGCCAAGAGCTGCATATTTCCTCTATGTGTCTTCCAATGTGCACTGCAATTGCATTTCAAGGTGTTCAGAAACACTTTTGTCGTGCTTTAATTTCACAAATGTGCCGACTGGAAAGTGTTTTCTCTGGCTCGATACTCAAAAACAGCAATAAATAGTCGCATAAATGTATTAATATACAAATAATTGTAAATGTTAGCAGTAAAATAACAGTAAAATACTGGTAGTGCAGTTGCAAGCAATATTGCAATGTAAATTTATACAGTATACTACAGTAATTAAACTGTTCTTTACTGGCAAGAGGCCAAAAGTCATGTAGTAATCTGCTGTTAGGTTGGTGTAAAGTATACCTTTAGGTTGTTGTAAAAACATACAGTTAGGTTGCTGCTAAATGTATAGTTAGGTTGTTGTAAAATATACTGTTAGCTTGCTCAAAAAATATACAGTATAGTTAGTTTGTTGTAAAATATACAGTATAGTTAGGTTGTTGTAAAATGTGCAGTATAGTTAGGTTGTTGTAAAATATGCAGTATAGTTAGGTTGTTGTAAAATATACAGTATAGTTAGGTTGTTGTAAAATGTGCAGTATAGTTAGGTTGTTGTAAAATATGCAGTATAGTTAGGTTGTTGTAAAATATGCAATATTGTTAGGATGTTGTAAAATATGCAGTATAGTTAGGTTGTTGTAAAATGTGCAGTATAGTTAGGATGTTGTAAAATGTGCAGTATAGTTAGTTTGTTGTAAAATATACAGTATAGTTAGGTTGTTGTAAAATATGCAATATTGTTAGGATGTTGTAAAATATGCAGTATAGTTAGGATGTTGTAAAATGTGCAGTATAGATAGGATGTTGTAAAATATGCAGTATAGTTAGGTTGTTGTAAAATATACAATATAGTTAGGATGTTGTAAAATATGCAATTTAGTTAGGCTGTTGTAAAATGTGCAGTATAGTTAGCTTGTTATAAAATATATAGTATAATTAGGTTGTTGTAAAATATACAGTTAGGTTGCTATAAATATACAGTTGGGTTCTTAAAAATATATAATATAGTTAGGTTGTTGTAAAATATATAGTATAGTTAAGTTGTTATAAAATATAAAGTTTGGTTGTTTTGTAATATTCAGTTAGATTCTTGCAAAATATACAGTCAGGTTGTAAAATACATCTATTTTGTGTTTCTTTCCAAGTTGGCAAAAACTCCAAGTTACAAGTTTTAGTTGAATGCAACATTAGCGCAAAGGCTTTTTGTGCAGGACTGAAATAGCAGGACTGCTTAATACCCATTTTATGTTTTCAGCAGACAAACAAAACAAACTCCAAATGAAGGACCCTGTTATTTATGGATTAGATGTTTCACACACTGGCAGTGTAGAAATATACACTGGAGGAGACTCCAGTGTCAGCGCTATGTAATACTCAGAGGTAAAACTGTTACTTTAAGTTTTCACAGGAAAAATCTTTAGGACTTTGAGCTTACTTAACATGACAAACTGCATTTTTGTCTTATTCACTTATTAAGAGATGACTGGTGGAGGAACGACTGTTAGCTGTTAACTTATTTCATGGATGTTCTACAACAAACAAATGTAAGTAAAAACGGATAATAAGTACATGCCATTTTTTAATTAATACAATTTGTAATTGTTGCCAATGTGCTGTGGTATTACACACTTTGGAACATGCTGTTATAAGGAAATTATTATTCTTATTTTCCTATAACAGTTTTTTTTCCAGAGTGTGTTATTCCTTAAATAGTGTGCTGTGCTATATAGGATGGATAAAGCAGGTAAATTGTGACTAGCTGTCCACAGCTGGACGTGTCTAATCTGGGTTTGAGCACACAGTGACGAAGGCAGACTTGATTCATTCTCCACACTCAGCCCTTCTTATTTCTTAATCTGCTCTCCTCACTGTCAGTTGGACAGAAACATTTGCAGCGTGCATGAAAAGAAATTACCGGGCGCACGGCCAAAGACGTGCATTGAGAGCGATGCAGGAAGAATCAGCGAGACAGACAGAGATTGGGCCTGTGGCTCGGTGTGGAGTGTGACAGCGGGAGAAATTGCCTTGCACACCGCTCTGTAGAGCGACAATGATGAGGGGTGAAGGATGATGCTGGCAGCGTCTCTAACTGGAGAAAATAAGTCATGACAACATCCAAATCACATGTACGGCCATTCTCAGTGTGCACATTTATGCCGATTATATGTCTGAGGCTGAGAGATTGCATCTCTATTTAAGAAACCTCTCCTACCACCGAGTGTCAACAATCACAGGCCTCATGTGGTTCCAGTGAACCAATTCTCTACGCAGCAGAGAGAATCATGTTTGGACAGGAAAGCCAATGAGAGCACAAGCATGCTTTGAAGCATAGCACAGAGAGAACAGGTGAACGTTTTAGAAATATGTGAGGGAAGTATTATAGAGAAATCATTCAGAATGTAAACCTGGATTGGAAAAAGAATACGCAAGACAACATTAACAGGCCTGCAGATCTGTTCTACTGTAACTATTAATACGCTTGGCAAGATAAAGAATGAGAACAGACAATAGTTTTGCTCTTAATGGCATCCTAAGCCCTGCGGTCCTCCTCCAAGTCCACGTTTTGGTGGTCTTGTTGAATTTGGGATCTGTCCTTGGTGAGTCCTCAAGGCCAGGGTTGTTTATAAGCATTTGGAGGTCCTAAGCGACAACTTACTTAGCTTTCTCTTGGTTCTAATGCTAACAATAGCCCAAAGTATTTCCTTACAGCAGCTGATAAGTAACCACTAGACCTGGTCTGAGCTGCTACAATATAATTCTGAAAACATCTGTTGGTTTTGACTACCTGAGAGGTGATTATCTTTCAAATCAACAGCCGAACTTGTCATAGCTAATAGCAACAAGCTAGCAACGTAACGTTTGCTAGCCTAACACTTCATCATCTAAATACAACCCCAATTTTAAAAAGTTGGGACGCTGTGTAAAATGACACTGTGTAAAATGTAAATAAATACATTTTATTTATTTATTTTTATTTCCATTCTAGCTACCTAGTTATCCACTAACTTTTCCCATTTCAGTTACATCAACAAACATAAGCAGGACAAACTAGTCAAATCCAGTGAATTAGAACTGATTTCTTACCAGTGTTTTGGGTCCGTTGGTTTTTGTCTCTTCTGTTTCTGTTTTTTTTTGTTTGTTGTTGTTGTTGTTGTTGTTTTTGCAGATATAGAAGGTATGACACATTATAATGCACATTTCTTCATGATTGGACTTGTTGATAGCCACAGATACATTAACCTTTTCACCAAATTATAGTAAAGTGTACTTTTTTGCATATCTGATTAAAAATCTTGAGACCCCCTGGTAGACCCCCTTGAGTAACTGTTCATACCACTTATAGCAAAAACAGCCTTTCTTCAGGGTGTAAACCTATAAACATGCCTGTTCCTTTTGTATTCACTATGGTGCTTGTGTGACGCCTCACCATTGTAATGATACTGGTCTAGAACATCCCAAACTCACACTGCCATTACTCACTAAATAGCTTGTGTGGATGTGTCATTCTGAGACAAATAACGTTCTGAGTGAATTTCATTTGTCCCATCACCAAAACAGGAACTACACAAGATCAATTCGAATGATATACCATGGGGAAAGAAGGAGCCTCGTATACACCAGGATTGACCAGACAAAGTGTCCAGAAGTTATTTATATCCAATGAGAGCCAGCCATTTCTGGTGACAATACTTGAAGCGACTGTAAATGGCACACAGTGGGCGGTGTAAGAAGCAAAAGTTTAACTTCATGCAAATGATTATTCATGTACTGTTACTATAAAGTGTTACCAAAATCCCTGCAGGTGTAAACACAAGGTAACTTGTATCCAGTAGCCAAATATAAATCAATGTGTATTTGTTTACATTTTTCTGCTTCTCAAAATAATACTATTCTGACCTTATTTAACATTTGAATATCTTGCTATTTCAACTTTTGCACTCTATGTTATGGTGTGTCCTGTGTTTGTATTGTCTGCAGTAAAACTAAAACGAGTAAAAATCTCAATACATTTATTGCACATGGATAATAAAGCTATCTTGCTACTTAAAATGATGTATACAGCGTGTATTTTAGAGCCTTTGTTTACACATAAGTACACATAGGAGGAACCATAATGCTGATTATGACTGCTTAATTAATGCCGAAAAGCAAGTCTACATTTATATGAACTTCATTTTCCATTAATTCAGTTCAATATATACAGCACTTTCTGTAACAGTTTGTCACAAAGCTGCTTTACAGAAATCCAACGAGCAAGCCAGACAAAACTCCCTAAGATGACACCTTGAGAGGAACTAAATTCAAAAGCTTAAGCACAGAAATGCCTCCTTGTCCTGATTGGTTGGATGTTGGTGGTACACATCAATGATCACATCAGGAATCTGAGGTGCCAGCCTGGAGTTCTTCATCCATCCATCCATCCATCCATCTATACCGCTTATCCTTTTCAGGGTCATGGGGGAACCTGGAGCCTATCCCAGGGAGCATCGGGTACAAGGCGGGGTACACCCTGGACAGGGTGCCAATCCATCGCAGGGCACACTCACATACACATACACACTCACAAACCCATTCATACACTACGGACACTTTGGACACGCCAATCAGCCTACCATGCATGTCTTTGGACTGGGGGAGGAATCAGGAGCACCCGGAGGAAACCCCCGCAGCACGGGGAGAACACACAAACTCCACACACACAGGGCCACAGTTGGAATCGAACCCCTGACCCTGGCAGTGTGAGGCACACGTGCTACCCACTAAGCCACCGTGCTCCACGGAGTTCTTCATTTTCTTCACGAAATATTCCCCAAATCCTTTAACTTACAAATCACTGATGTTACCTTTAATGAGTAGTACAGGCTGAGCACAGAAAAAAAGAGTGTGTGTGTTTGGATGACTCACATCACACTAATACAGTGTCCAATATCAGTCTTTGTACTCAACCCCAGCCTACACTGCATCTGCATCTCAAGCAGGGTCAAACAGAGTTCAGGACCAAGTCTTTATACTAATGTTAATATTTAGAGCCTCATGTACTTTATACACATGCACTAATATTTCAATGTAATGAAACATGCAGTATCCACATGGCACACATGAGTCAGATAGAAAAGCAGACATTTATAAAGAAATATGTGATTCGGGGTAGTCTTGCTATCCCTGCGCTGTACACTTGCGGCATGTTTTATTGCTTACCGCACCATGTTTGCTTATTTATAGGCCACAAGTCCTTGGAGTGGAGATTTTACAGCAGTGCACATGTCAGGCTCAGCATGTTTTGCTGTCATGCCAGTCAGCCCCGCCACGTCCTACCCCACACATGCCAGAGTTAGGAGACAGGCAGACAGGCCAACTCAATCACATCGGTTGAAATGTAAAAGCTTATCCCTTTATTCTCTCTCATCTGTAACAGAATTATGAGTGAGCCATTGTGTGAAAAGGGGGAAATGTCAAAAAGTCCATTGATCATCGTGGAGTCCGTCTCATTGTTTTCTCGCTCTCCTCCGTTTCACACTTGATCCTCTATTTCCACCTCGCTCTATCCATGTGGTATCGGCCTGAGCCCAAATCGCTCAGACGACACCTTTGAAATGCAAAATGGTTTCCAGGTGAATCAGCCTGGCCTTTTTTCACGCCTGTCTGCCACCGATAACAGCTTTCGCTGTGCCCCCCGAGTTAACAATCTCAGCTAATAGACTTCTCTCCTGTCAGTCAGACCTCAAAATGCCTGTAAAGTGGATACGGACCCTGATATACACACAGAGACTCATACACATGTGCTTATCCTTCACTTTATGACCCGTCTACTGATCAGAACTTGTCTGAGAATAGCAAGTGCTGGAGGAAAAGTCAACAGGTGCAAAAATTGTGAAAAGTATTTCTCTGTAAATATTTTTTCTTGGCTCTCATTTCCTCTCTTCTTCCTGTTTTATTCAACTTTTTATTTCATAAGCATCCTCCGAACATTCATTATTTATTATATAACATTCTTATATAACCACAGCATTGCTGCTATCTCCAATCTGATTGGTGACTAATTTCCTATTACAGCAGCTCTGACAGTTGTTTATATCAATGCGATCATTATAATACTGTGCATTACTGTTTCTATGGGAACATCTATTTCATAGTGACGTGTTTGGTGCACAAACCATGTAATCTAAGGTTAATAATAAACCGATTTAGAAAAAAAAAAAATTTAACCAAGGAAAACATATTATTGCTGATAATATGGTGAATAGTTTCTTTAATATGTTCATTTTACATTTATGAAAGGAGTCAGGAAGTTTTCTTCCAAAAAAAACTTCAGGCTAGAGAACGTTCCGGTTTCTCAGAAACATGACAAGCGGCGATTTTTCCTATTATGTTCAAGAGAGAGGAAAAAGGAGATGTGTAATATGCCGTGACTAAGGGCAGGACACAAGTGCATATGCTCAGCATGTGTTTTATTGTGGGCAATTCAAGAATCATTGTTGTAGTCTATAGCACGGGTCAATACACAAGCAGGCAGCAACAAATATGGATATTTATATTCATAAACCCAAGAGCAAGCAGCAGTTGGGAAAAAAAAAGGAAACATGAAACAAGGAAGGCTCCGACTTTCCGTAACTACATAAATGCATGATAACTTCCCAACAGTGGGGTTTAAATAAACAATGAGTTTAACACGGAACAGGTGAACACAGTCAAGTAACACACCATCGACAGAGCTAGAACAGGAACAAAGGCACATGGAGTAAATTGAAAAGCAAGATCGCTGTGCTGGGAAACGTGACTGGTTCTGACAGGGGGAATCCATGACAATTCCCCCTGATTGTTTATATCTATCAGATCATAAAGTGATAAATGATTTTGAATGAACATGTTTCACAACATTAAACAAAACTATAAATGGATAAAAATGTATGATGCTTTGTTCATTAATATAATAAAAATTGTAAGCTTTGACTAGTTGCTGTGGCATAAAAGGAATAAAACACTTCAGGACATGCTGGTAAAGACAATAATTAACCTTGTAGTGGCAACAGTAACTCCACTTTGTGTTGGGCTGCATCACACCATACCCTGTTGTTCATCGTTTTCCTCCAACAGCACACCCCTTTGTGTTTTATTTCTTGTTTAAAACCTGAATGTCGGATATAAGCATGAAGTTGCTTCATAAATGTCACATAAAAGTCAATGCAAGGTGAGGAGATTCATTTATTTATTTATTGGGATTAAATATTAGCACTTTACAGACCAAAGCAAAGTGTGTATGCTTGTGTGTGTGTGTGTGTGTGTGTGTGTGTGTGTGTGTGTGTGTGTGTATGTATATATATGTCTGGGGTAATCAGGCATTATTTGCTTTCGTGTCAATCTGTTGACTGCAATTAAAAATATCAAAGAGGAGTGTGTGATTCCTACGGTGGAGAGCAATACCCAGCTGCATGCAGTCGCCCCAGTCAAGCATTTCAATATTACAGATTAGATTATCTCGGCTAATGAAATGAGTTTGGGAAGGAGAGGCATGTGGTGGTAGACAAACATGACCCGCTTTAAGTACTGCAACATTCTCTCGTCTCTCTCTCTCTCTCTCTCTCTCTCTCTCTCTCTCTCTCTCTCCCTCTCTCTCTCTCTCTCTCCCTGGCAGAGGACAAGCAGTAAGTTTTGTCCATGCCATATTTACTTTATACTCCAGGAAACAAAAATCAATCTAATAGGGTGACTTAGGTATGAGATGAATGGGCTCGCAAATCTCATTAAAAACCTATGAATCAATTCTGAACAATTATTCCCAGTTCAGATTTTGAATCTCAAAATTAATTTATTCATTCATCTTCAGTAACTGCTTTTACCACCCTGGATGGGACTCCAGTTCATCACAGAGCACCGTACACACATTTATTCCTACTGAAGGACAAACTGGCACAGCAAATCTACCTATAGGCATGCATTTGAGGGATGTGAGGGAACCGGATAACCTGGAGGAAACTTTGGTATACTCCGTTTACCTGAGATAGGATCAAACCATGAAACTTCTAGCTGTGTCACCGTGCCACTCTGAATCTTAAATTCGAATTCGAATAAGGCTTAAATATCTTCTTCACATCATGAGCATAGCTCGGCTGCACATTTTCACATTACAATTCCTCAAGTTTCAGCTGAAAATTGATTTAATATTGAACTTTTATTCACCATATGGGGCCTTGGTTGGCCTGCTGTGCATTACACATTGACTAATGATAGATTACAGACACATTCATTAATAAACCTGCAAATGGATTTGTAGTTCATGTGTCCTCACTAATAACAACCATTTTTTACGCTTTAGTGGAGCTGGTTTGTAGACCGATACTAACTCGCTATCAAATAAGATTCTTCCTTGATTTTGTTCAAGCTTGTCCACACAGTCTGTGAAACCCGTTTTCTGGCATTCTCAAACTTTCCAAACATAAGGGATGACTCTCACGTTTTGGTGTAAGCTAAAGCTTCTTTTCTCACTCACCATTTTAAAATGACAGTCAATGTCACATTAATGAGAAATCTAACGTATAAGAAGTGGAGGAAACAACTGTTGGGCTCAAAGCTCCAGAATGCAATGCAGCTTCATAGCAGTCTTTGTTTGTCACATATACATTACAGCACAGTAAAATCCTTCCCTTTGCATATCCCAGCCTGTTAGGAAGCTTGGGTCAGAGCACAGGGTCAACCAAGATACAGTGCCCCGAGAGCAGACAGGGGTAAGGGCCTTGCTCAATGGCCCAACAGTGGCAGCTTGACAGTGCTGAGGCTTGAACCCCTGACCTTCTGATCAGTAACCCAGAGCCTTAACCACAGGGTTTCGCATTGGGGGTTCCACTTCTGAAGCAACGGAAGCTGATCTGTTTGAGCAAAGTGCACAGATGCACTATATATATGTTTCACATCAGGAAGCTGTAGCAAGGTTGTGATGGACTTTAACAGGAAACATGGCAAGCACATCACACACGACACTGTTAAAAATTTATTAACATTAACAAATTAAATTAACAAATACCAAAAAGACTGGAAGTGTTGCGGACTGACCAAGAACCACGAACATCCAGTGATGAAGGCACAGCCGACATGGTTCTGGCAAGCATAGTCCCTTATCTATGGAGACTTTTGGGACACCCTGTAGTTTGTAATTTGCCCATTGGACTGCTGCTATATTCACAGAGAACAATGTTTCCTAATCCTGGACACTTATTATTCAGTTATTCATCTTAAAGCAGATTAATATTTAGTGCCAACTGTGAATTCTTTAGAAATAAAATGAAGGTAATGGGAAATGCATGTAGCTATGAGGTTGATAGTCAGGTCAGTCAGAACCCGATGGATCATCAGAAAATTCATTTCACCATATTCTAGAACTACCATTCAAGACTTTTGTATGTACGTGTGTGAACAGGAAGTGTCCCAGAGTGAACAGGCCACACTTCCTCCATGGTGATGCTGCAGACGAGCTATATATCATCCAAGAAGTTTGAAAACTTTCTCTTTCTCTCTCCTTGCCCCCCTAAGCACCGCTGTAAGTCTTGCTGAGATGGTTTTATGCCAAATGTTTCAAAGGATATGCAGCTGCATCAAAAACCACCCACTGGTCTCTGTGGAAAGCTGTGCAGTGAAGCGTCAGCGTCTTCAGATAAGACTGAAGGGAGGATCCGGGTGTGTTTGGAGATGGGATGGCAGCCGTTTAGCTTTGAGGTTGTTTACACACAGAACAAAGACGTATGTGTGTATGTATGCGGTAGTCCAGGAGTTCTATATCATTTATTTCTTCGCAGAAGTCTGAAAAAATAAAGAAGACGTATAAAATAGAAAGGAACCAGGCACATTTTGGACTAAAGACCCATAAATTCCCATCGTACGGCAGTCATTTGTGCCACTTTTCCTTTACTCGGCCCTATGAGCACAGTCTATCCCTAAAGCCATTTCACTCTCCAAAAGCTAATGCACCGAGAGATTTATGATGCAGTAGATATAGATGACAGGATTTTGTTTATTTTTCTTTTGGCAAGCTGATACTGAAGGATATATCAAGGTATATCAATACAAAAGAGGGTAAAGAAAAGTTTGCGTGAAATCCTTTGTGAGTGTGGCTGTTTTGTTGTTTAAACACTCTTGTACCGTTTCTGCCTGAGTAATATCTGGTGCTCAGGTGTTTTGACAACCCAATTCTCCAGCTGTGAAAAGGTTTTATTGCCTTACCATGATGCCAAGAAAAATAAAAGGAATAGCTTGTAAAACCAAAATCTGAGAATATATGAAAAAAGAAACATAGTATTATTCTCCGTGAAGCTTTCTAAGAAGCCCTTTTGTCCGGTTTTGGTGAATCTGTGCCTACTGTAGTTTCAGATTCCTGTTCTGACAGGAGTAGAACCCGATGTGGTCTTCTGCTGTTGTAGCACATCGACGTGTTGTGTGTTTTGTTTTGAGATGTTTTTCTGCTCACTGATCTCTCTCTTCAGAGAGACTCTTGTATGTAAAAATCCCAGGATCATACGTGTTACTCTGAGCTCACAAATACTGTACAACTTACTATATCAGTCCATACAGGATTGCACAGAGTTCTTTTGGGATTGTTGTGGCCAAACATGCTTGATTTTGCTGTGGCTTTTTTTTTTTTTTTTTTTTTTTTTTTTTGCCACGCAACTTGTGTGGGTTTTTTGTGTTTTTTTTTTTTTCTGGAAAGCTACTTGATTTGCCGAAATTGCAATCGCATGAAATTGTGTTGCACAGTCTTCAGCATTGATGTTCATTGGTAAATGAGACCTTTTAGCTGTATTCATGTTGGATGCACGTGAATCGAGGAGCGCTTTGGCCGAATGCCCATTGTGATGATGTCACATGACGCGTCTTGGCCCAAATCTGTGGTAATTTTGAAAAATTACAAGCTCCTCTAAATATTGCGGCCTTTGCTTGATTTTGCAGGCATCCTGGAGGGACTGTTATACGTAGCTTATAATATATCAACAATCAACACTCAGCAATTTACAAGTTATACAGTTATATTTCACAGTTAAAAAACATCTGGGCAGCTGTTAAACATATTGGATTAAGCAAACTGGTGCTGGATTTCTTTTTGCATTGGTGAGCTATAAAAGCTACAGTACTTATAATGAATTCTGTTCACAAATTATAAATGTTTTATATACATTGTTATAAACTGTAATGCCTTTTCATAAATAATAATAGCAATATATATAATGTTTCATTGCTGCATTTTAATAATGCTACAGATGGGTTTCATTGAAAGTGTTGATATGAGACATGTTGCTTTTATTCAAGTTCCTGCTATTTATTTATTTACTATCTATCTATCTATCTATCTATCTATCTATCTATCTATCTATCTATCTATCTATCTATCTAATTATTATTACTATTAGTAGTAGTATTATTAGTAGTATATTCTTCTCACGTTTATTCTACTTATCTGTGAGGCAAATGACCGTCCCTCATTGTTAGCAACTAATAAAAATGTGTATTATTTTGTATCTGCATCCCTGCAACACGCATAAACCCATACATGTGCACGTTTACCTTTTTAAAAAAAAAAAAATTCTTATCCATTTTGACAACAACAACGGTGACCTTTAAGTTGGCAGAGGCAGCATGGCTCCGATCACAGGGACTGGAAACAGAGCCAAAATGAAATGTCAACCGTCCCTGTGGTTCCAGCACTGACGCAACACACCGCGGAGCCACGGCAAAAGCAAGGAGACAGAGACTGAGAGATACACGTGTGTGGGGGTGCATCTGAGAATACCTAGTGTGCATGTGAATGTGTTCGCTGGAGTGTGTGCATCTGCCCTCGGTATTCATGCTTGTGAATATGGGTTTTTTGGTCAGCATGCGTATGCGTTGGTGTGTGAATGTGTGTGTGTGGAGTACAGGGACTCACCTGGTATGTCAGAAAGCATTAATGTAGGTCTATGGTTGGGAGAACTGAGCTTTCCCAAAGCTTTCTACCAGAACACACACACACACACACACACACACACACACACACACACACACACACACACACACACACACACACACACACACACACACACACACACATATACACACACACATCATACCTAACCAACCCTGCAGAACACACACCAATCATTCACATATAGTACAACATTATTACATCCAAAACTGAAACAGAAACTGTTTAAAAGTCTTTAAAAAAAACACCACCTTCTCTCTCGAGCACCTCAAGACCATTATATTGACAATTTACATCTATATACAGTACATATATTGCATGGTCACAGGTACTCGTTTCTGATTGGTCAGCATTAATCAAATGGGATATTAGTAAGGAATAAAACATTTGCTGATACAGGAAAATAATTAATAATGGGGTGTTGTGATGTGGCCCAATGTATTACCACCTAAAAAATTATTCTGTTGTTTTTCTGTAACAGCACACCCAGAAGTATTTTATTCCCTGTATACAACAGCAACGTCTGCCAGTGATTACAATTTCCACTTTATTCATGAACCACAAATACTAATTTTGTCCATTTACTCTAAAGTTATGTTTAATGTTGCCCCCCAAAAAAGTTTACTTACATTGTAGCAGCTATAAACAGTTGTTCCCTATAAGACTTTAGTGTATCACAAAACGTATAGGAAAAGCTTTACCTATAGCTATTACTAAGCACCACATCCATAAAAGTTAAATAAACATCCCCAAATTGGTTAAATAACAATGTCTTCCAATTTGTTCATTATTACACATTGAACTCAAAACACAAAGTGAGTTTTAAGACTTTCCCAAGGCAGAAACGTACCACATGTTCCACGAGTTGAAAACAAAAAAACAAAAACGTCTTCTTAAAATAAAGTCACCATATCAAGGATTATAATTATTCTCTGTTAATAACAACACATTTAAAAAAAAAATAAAAAATCTGTTTATTATCAGGCAGGCTTAGGTGATGTGGAGCGTCCGACATTCCTGTGTATGAGATGCCACTACTACAAACTTATTTCAATGCTAAAACTGTCAAAGTTGCTGTTATAGACCTTCTGACCAATCAGATTCAGTCATTCAACGGCACTGTGCTATAAACTGTATTAATGTCTTACATGCCATTTATTTGTTCTGGTTTATTTGTGAGTTTTTATTTAATAATATCAATATCTTTGTAACTGAACTTGCATTTCCTGTTTGACTGACCATTTCCACCATTTATGTTGCTGCCTATTGTTAATATTCAGATAAAACATGAGCACATTTTGCACTGTGCTTCCCCAGTTACATCTGGTTCTCACCTGCATGTCTCGCAAAACCTTGAAAATGTGCCGAGCAATTGATTTCAGGCGTTTTTTTTTTTCTTACATATATATATATATATATATATATATATATATATATATATATATTCGAAAGCACCCACTGATGGCCATTGTTAGCGTCCTTCCTTCCTGAAACTTTCTCTCCTGGCACGCTACACAACAGCTGTGCCTCTAATGAAGCAAACCGAAATGATGAAGAGACAGAGAAAGAGTGAGAGAGGAATGCAGAATGACCTCAGTGCATAGGTGGGAGAAAGAAAGGTAAAACTGGCATTACTCAAAAATACTATAATTAATAATGAATGCCTCTAGTGCTGTATACATTAGTGTATGTTTGCATTAGAAAGCAAGGTTGTCTATACGGTGTCTCCTCCCACCGGGCTTACACCCCCTGCTGCCTGCGGCCATGGGAAGCATTTTATGAGCTGTGTTTTAAACAGGTAAAATGACTTGATCACCTTTAAAAAAAATCACAGTATGCTGAGATAAGCCACAGTGGATGCAATTTCAGAATTATTGGCACAATTTAGATGAAAAATGAGCCAAAGCTAATATATTTGTTGAACATAACAGACACAATAAAACGACACTATCATTTAATTGTTGTCTTCTACAATGGAGTACATATGTGATTATATTTCGTTACAATCCCGAATCCCACCCTGTGAGCGCAGAGTTTGCATTTTCTCCCCGTGCTTTGAGGATTGCCTCCTGTTTCTTCCCCCAGTCCAATGACATATGTTGTAGGCTGATGGGCATTTCTAAATTGTCTGTAGTGTGTGAATGTGTGTGCAACTGTGCCCTGTGATGGATTGGCATCCCGTCCTGGGTGTCCCCCGCCTTATTGCCCGAGATCCCTGGGATAAGCTCCAAGCTCCCCTGCAACCCTGTGTAGGATACGTGGTACAGAGAATGGATGGACGGGTATTTGCTTTGCTTTTTATGGAAAATAATGATTCATTTTCATGCATTTATAATTACATTTGATTTTCGCGAAACGAAAGTTATAGCAGCTGTAAACAAACATTCGCTCACCCTCTTCTCATTTCTCTGTCTCTTGAAGTTATTAAGATAGCTCACAGTGTTACTGAAAACCAAAAAGCCGTACATCTTGATGACTTCATTTTTACATGATTTTTTTTTCGTTTGATTCATTTTACACATGATTCATCTATTTTCACTTGTGATTTCTCAGAAATGATTTATTTATTTTGACGTTTTTTTTTTTACAGGATTCATTTATTTCCACATGTGAATCCCCACTAATGATTCATTTATTTCTACACGTGATTCCCGCAAATGATTCATTTATTTCCACATGTGATTCCCCCCAAATGATTCATTAATTTCCACATGTGATTCCCCCCAAATGATTCATTTATTTCCACATGTGAGTCACCCCAAATGATTCATTTATTTCCACATGATTCCCCCTGAATGATTCATTTATTTCCACATGTGATTCCCCCAAATGATTAATTTATTTCCACATGTGATTCACCAAAATGATTCCTTTATTTATGTCTGATTTTATTCCCCATATGATTCCTCTATACAAATATGAATTTTTTTAGACATGATGCAGTATTATTCATGTGTATTTTGTCAACATGATTCATTCATTTCTACTTGATTTGTTCCCTTGACTCATTAATGGTGTGATGTTTTCACATGAATTTAAACATTATTTCACTTTGCATATGATTCATTTACTTTCACATAATTTTTTTTTCATGATTCAGATATTTTCATGACCCCCCACCCCCCATGATTCATTTATTTTAATATAGGATGCTTTTACATGAATCTCTTATTTCCACAGGTGATTCGTTAATGATATCACACGATTGATTTACTTTTACAAGTATTTTTTCCTACATGAAACTTTTATTTTTAACATGTGATCTTTTTTGATCACATGTGATTTTTTTTTTCTTTTACCTATAAGGTCAGTTCCTTTACAGCAGCACCAGCATGTATATGTACTCCACCATGACTATCCATGAACTGCATGTTACAACTAATTTTAATTGTAGAAAACGTAGCATCTCATTCCTGATTTTTTTATCAGGACGTCATTTTTTTCCCCTAATTTCTATGCAAAAAAACCCAACAGAAACAAAAAAACTTCATGCAAAATGAGTCCTCCTTGTCCTCTGTATCTCCTGCTTGTCCGACTGTTTCCTCTCTATCTCGATTATCAGAACGTGTCATTTTTTGCAAATTTCTATGCAAAAAATAAATAAAAAAAGAATCACAAACTTCATGCTAAACGAATCCTCCTCGTCCTCTGTATCTCCTGCTTGTCCTCTTGTTTCCTCTCTATCTCGATTCGGCTGCCATTAGCGAGGCGTCCACTGAGGCCGGCCTATTTTGACAGATGCTTGTTCTGTCCAGGAGCATCTCACAGGACGTTATGGCTCTTGTCATCCTGATAAGAGAGGACGAAAGAGAAAAAGAAAAAGAAAGAGAGCCGATTAAAAAAACAAAAGCCACTTTACTCACCAAGGCCGCATCCTTTTTTTTCCTTTCTTTCTTTTTCCTTCTTATCCTCAAGGCTTATTAAAATTTAAGCAGAGCGAAAGAGATAACAATAATACACAGAAAAAGAAATGGACAGTTTCCTCCTTTGTGACATATTCTTCTGTATCAGGGTGATAAAATGTGAAAAGCACTTTTGTGTGTGTGTGTGTGCAGTCTGTCAACTTTTTTTCACTGTCATCACAGTGAGGAAGGTCATGTTACTTACATTATTTACTTCTATGCTATTTGTTAGATTCTCAGATACAGAACTATATGAAAAAGCGCTTTATTGACTACTTATACAACAGTTAGTTCCGGTCCACTAATTTGATTGGACGAGCGGCATTCCAAGAGCACTGATATTTAGCATTTAGTTTCCCTGTTTGCACAGTTTTCACCATGTAAAGTTCACCATTAACATTTACTGTCCCAAGGAAACAGTTACTACAATAGACTTATTGGCATCATCAGCATGAACGAAACAATTTTCATGAATATAACTTGTGACTTAAAATATGAAAGCTCGTCAGATGAAGATGAAGAGGAAGAAGGGAAGCTAATTTCACTGGATGCACCTTTAACAGGAATCAGTGTGAGCTGGCTAGAAAACTAGGCGATGGGCTATAACGTGAGTGTAGCTTCTTCGGGATCTATTTTCATTCTCTGAGGTCAAAAAGGTCAATCCAGTCCAGGATGCAGTTGTTCATGAGCAAAATCACCAGCAAACCCTGAGAACATGGTGTAATTAGATTTGGAAATCGAGTGTTTGAAATGTAAACTTGACAAATTTCTTGATATGTCGGATTTTTCCTTTGTCACACCTTATGTGAACATATGCAGCTCAGTACAATCGCACATGAAAGCTCCCAGTAAATTCCCAGTAAATGAACAGTGATATTTTCCCTGGTTTGAGAAAGACACTCTACTATAAACTGTTGATGGATTTATATATATGCACCTCAGGGAAGGTCAGAGTTGTGTGTTCTACCTGTTTGCACCCCAATTCTTGCCCCAAGCCCATTCACACATGGCATTACATGCCCGGCTTCTGGGTTGAAGGTGAACCTGGTAGTCATGCAGCAATCTGTTACATAAAATCAGCACACAAAGGACTCATACAAACACTCGTATACCTGAATACGGCTGGGCTCTGTGGAATAGAAACAGAGAATATGGCTATAGTTTCACAGCTAGATTAAGTAATCTGAATGGATAATTAATGAATGGCGTCCATCTGTGGGCAATTAAAGTGTCACATGATCTCAGTATAAATAAACCTGTTCCTTGAGTTTGCTCCATAAAAACAAACAGCGTCATGCAGACCAAAGAGCTATCAAAGGTGTGGAAAAGTATCAATCAGGGTTTAGTTGTATACTAATGTGCAGAGGATGAAAATCCGTTATTAAAAACGGGAAACATATAGCATAAATATGAAGCCACCAGAAGTCAGTGTTTGAGTAAGGAGGATATGAAAATAATTGAATCATGTAAAAATATGAAAATAAATGAATTGTGAAAATCACATGTGAAAATAAATGAATCATGAATCAAAATCATATGAGAATACATTTGGGTTCATAATTATTTGGACAGTGACACAATTATTGTAATTTTTTTTTCTGTACACCACCAGAATGGATTTAAAATGAAGCAATGAAGATGTGATTGAAGTGTAGACTTTCAGTTTTAATTCGAGGGCTTTAACAATAAATTTTGCATTTTCTGTTTAGGAATTATTGTCATTTTTCAATTATTTTACAGATAATTTTTTTTATAAAACAAAAATCATATGAAAATCTAATTAATCATGCAAATGAGTCAAGTGATTATTCGCACACAGAGTTCATGTGACTTTTTGTTTCATAAGGTTAATGCAGGCTACAATTTTGATGAAATACAACTGAAAATCCCTTCACACACTCTTGATCTATGCCTCAGTATCCAACATGCAAACACACACATGCAAACACACACTCACACAGGACAGAGTGGTCTTGGCTGTGCTTCAGTAGTGCTGAATCACTCAGTCTGGGCATCTGTCTAGGGGCAGAGACAGCCCTTTATGTCTGAACACACACACTGAGAGTGAGAGAAGAGAAAGCAGGATGAAAAGAGATATAGATTTGAAAAGAACACTCTCAGTCCACACTGTTAAAAGTACTTTTGCTGCGGCCAGACAAAAGGAAGTTCCGTTAAGATGGAGGGCAAAAATGAAAAGGTGCAGGTCAACCTCATCTCTAGCTCCTACTCTAAAACCCATTTCAACTCAATCTGGCCAATTCAGGCTGCAGGCCAAACACTCCCATTCAAATTCCAAAACCAATCTCCAATAGTGAATTCCATCTCAGCAGGTTCTGACGTTCACAAACAGGTTACCGGTTCACGATGCTGCACTTGCGCAGAGAGACGTTTTGATGAAGACTGAGAGGAGAATCTTCATTCTCTTTCTCTCTCTCTCTCTCTCTCCCCCTCGCTCACTCTCTCACTCTGCATCTCTTTGTTCATATTCATATTATTCTAGAGGCTTCTTAAGAGCAATAATACTAGTCACACATTCTGTAAATCTTTTGTAAAGCAATGCTGAAGGATTCATTTCAAAATTCGCAAGATACATGAAGGGAGCATGTTCAAGGACCTTCAATTGTTAAGGCCATATTCAGAGATGAGTTACGCATTTGTAGTGAGGAGCACATACTAAATTTGTGCACATCATATCTCAGTCAGAGTGAATGATACACGCATTAGGGTGTATTCAGAGTTGCAGACTTAAATCAAAATTTTAAGCTCAAAAGTTATGCGAGGAAACATCCTCATATTCAGAGTCGGGCTACGCACGTGCTTAAGAGTTTATGTGCGAATAAAATCACCTGTGTGTACTTCATACCGCTGAGGTTTCCAGATTTTTCTTGAATAGAGGTAAGAATTTTAGGTAGAAGAAGCAGATCATGTTTTTTTTTTCTTTTCTTTACTGACCAATATTACTGTCAATATAATGTATGAATATTGTTTCTGACAGTTCCTCAACCTCAGCTACATCACTCGAGTTCATAATTTGTCTCCACTAGAGATGCACGCTGGGCTGTGTGTCACATTGCTTCCATTTCATTACGGTGGTGGATGGGGGATGATGAGTCTATGAAGTGTCTGGGAGTGGAACATGCCACAGTGGCCCTTGAGGGGGCTGACTGCACACACTGTGAACACTTTTTAGTCAGGCCGCTCTGTACGCAGCTCGTTTTCTTCTTGGCCGAAGGGAGTTCGGAACCTTGTGGATCTGGGCCGGCCGCTGCCAAGGCAGCCAGCTGGCTCAGGTCCTGGGGATCCTGTATGGATCTGGAGTAGGAGCCAGAGACGAGCGTGGCCCTATCTCTTGCCCTGTCTTCCGGGTCCAACTCTCCACCGGATTTTGGAACCCGCGTAACGACTCCTCCTTCCAGTATGGAAAGTCAACCCACCCTCTCTGACTCCAAAGAGCCAGAGGGGGGAGCCATTGTACCAAAAATGGAGAGCAGCTCTCAAGCATATAAAGAGCTGCTTTAAGTGATTACTAGGGCTGTAGAGAAACTTAATCTAGACTGACCTGGGGAAGATGAAGTGGCTCATAGCAAGCTGGATCTCCCCAGTGAATATAAATCTCCCTCACACCACAGAAAACCATACACTAGCCATGTTTATAACCCTGCAATGTTGGATTATTTGGCCATAGTGGGGAACAGCATGGGTATTTAGCTATGCCAAAGGTGGAGTAGGTGCTTGCGAGCTACTTCTCTCCAACGACAGCAGAAAATTTAGGGTGGCTAGCTTTGCCATCCAAGCCCGGTAAGACCACTTCGGTGTTGACTGGCAAAGCCTATGTGGCAGCAGGTCTCACTTGTGGGTCACTACATACAATGGCTGTGTTGCAGGCCTACCAAGCAGATCTGCTGAGTGAGCTCGACAGTGGGGAGGGAAATGGGGGATTCCCATTCGCAGGGATCTACTGTCTCAAGCCAGAGGGTTGATTTGTCACCCTCGGCTGGAACTATGGAAACTGTGGGTCTGGCCCCTGAGGGGCACCAGTTCATATATTCTGGTCTCTGAACCGAGGTTGTAGAGAACATGTTGAATGCTAGAGCACCATCCATGAGAAAATTGTATGTGCTCAAGTGGCGACTTTTTGTCTTGTGGTTTGAGGAATGTCAGTGAGACCCAGTAAACTGCGCAATAGCTACAGTCCTGGAGTTCATACAGGGACATTTCTCGTCATGGTTGGCTCCTTCTACAATCAGGCTCTATGTGGCCGCCATTTCGGCCAGCCATGCCCCTATTGATGTCCATAAACATCAAAGTTTATGCATGGTGTCAGGCCCATCTGCAGCCAACACATACCTTCCTGGGACCTGTCTGTCATTTGAGCGCATAGAGTCAGATTCAGAGAAACTTCTGACTCTAAAGGTAGCTCTTCTGCTGACCCTGACATCTCTCAAGCGAGTAGGAGATCTACAAGCTCTCTCTGTTTTCCCTTCCTGCCTTGACTTTGCCCCTGGATTAGCCAATGCCTTCCTATATCCTAGGCCGGATTATATTCCTAAAGTGCCTACGTCTGATTCCCAGCTGGTGTTGTTGCAGACTTTCTCTCCTCTGTTCCTCACACCAGAACAAGACAAATTGCACCTACTGTGCCCAGTAAGGGCTCTCTGTACTTACGTCCACAGCTTTGGCCAGTGGCATAAGTTGGAACAGTTGCTGGTCTGTTTTGGCAGCAATAGGGGTGATGCTGTGTCAAAGCAGTGGATCTCTAATTGGATAGTGGAAGCAATCTCTATCGGTTTAGAGGTGCGTGGCCTTGCTACGCCTCTGGGCGTAAGCGCTCATTCCACTAGGGGGGTCGCATCCTCAAAGGCTTTATCCAAAGGCTTTATCCCTTACAGGATGTGTGTGCTGCAGTAAGTTACGCCTGGGTTACGCATGTAACCCTGTTCCCTGAGAAAGGAATGAGATGTTGCATAGCTTTGTCATACTGGGGCATGCCTGTGAATTGCATCTTCACTTCAGATAATAGAGGCTGACGACATGGTTCACAGGTGCAGTTTTATAGTCATGCGACGTGTAAAACTGCCACATCACCTGACCACGGCGGGCCTATAAATAGGAACGATTTCACTCAGACTTCAGATACCGGTCATGCACAAGGGTGCTTCCCAGAGCGTGAAGCTCACGCAACATCTAGTTTCCTTCACAGGGAACAGGGTTACATGTGTAACCCAAATGCTTCATTTCCCAAAATAACTAGAAATCTACTAGCTTAATTAATCCAGCGCAGCCCTGACCAAGCAGTTACTAAAGATAATTGGAATATGCTCTTCTCCGTGTATCGTTCGCTCTGAATGAGATCTGATGTGCACAATGTGTAACTACACATGTGTAACTCATCTCTGAATATGGCATTAACAATTGAAGGTCCTTTTGAGGTCCAATTGAATGTGCTCCTTTCATGTATCTCTCTAGTGTTGATATGACTCATTCAGCATTGCTTATATAAGATTTACAGAATGTGTGACTAGTATTATTGCTCTTATGAAGTCTCTAGAATAACATGAATATGAACAAAGTGATGTAGAGATAGAGAGAGAGAGAGAGAGAGAGAGAGAGCGATGAAGATTCTCCTCTCGCAGTCATCATGAACAGCAAAACCCGCTGAGATGAAATATACTTTTGAAGATTGGTCTTGGAATGAATGCTGCAAATGCATGTTAACCAATGCGGCCGATATTTGACATGCTGTCCCCTCTGAAATTATTGGAACAGCAACGCCAATTAATTTGTTTTTGCTGTAGACTGAACGCATTTGGGTTCGAGATCAAAAGATGAATATGAGAAGAGAGTTTAGAATTTCTAAATTCTCTTTTTTATTTTATTATTTAGTTTTTATTTCCTGGTATTTATATTTAGTTGTGTTCAATGACATAGAACGTAGCACATTTTTTATCGGACTACCCAATTTGCAGGCAAGCAAGAAATATTGTTCACTATATAGGTGTGAATGGCAGGTGTATCTTGTTACCCAGGTGTGTCCTGTTGGATTGTTTGTTTAAACAATAAATCACTCTGAACATCTACTCTTGGTTTTAGCCATTAGTTTCATCTGTGAAAACTGCATTTGTTGTTAAAAAGCATAAGTCAACATGAAGATCAGAGAGCTGTATATGGGAGAAAAAAAAAGCCATTTTAAACTGAGAAAAAACAGAAAATAAATCAGAGGTATTGCACAAACATTTGGGCACAGCCACTACAATAATTTGGAATGTCATGGAAAAAAAAAAAACAAACACTGGTGTACTGAGCATCATACACCAAATGGGTCGGCCAATGATAACAACAGTGACATCACCAACAATCTCCACATGGCAGGGGTGAAGGTGTCACAATTCACTGTTCGAAGAAGACTTAGAGAGCAGAAATATAGAGGGCATACCATGAGATGCAAACCACTCATCAGCAGTAAGAATCGGAAAGCCAGATTGGAATTCGCTAAGAAATACAGAGATGTGCCACAAAAGTTCTGGATCCACTCTTCCAAAGTGATGGAAAGGCCAAAGTGTGGAAAAAGAAAGGATCTGCTCATGATCCAAAACATACAAGCTAATCTGTGAAAAATGGTGGAGGTAGTGTCATGGCTTGGGCCTGCATGGCTGCTTCTAGAACAGGCTCACTAATCTTTACTGATGATGTAACTCATGATGGTAGCAGCAGAATGAATTCAGAAGTTTACAGGAACATTCAGTCTGTCAATTTACAGAGAAACGCATCAAAATAATCGGGAGGAACTTCATCATTCAGCAAGACAATGATTCAAAACACAATGCTAACAACAAAAAACTTTCAGGGGAAAAAGTGGATGCCGCAGTTGAGCAGCATTTCACCTCCTGATGAGGAGACTGAAGGGAGAAACCCCCCTGAAACAAACAACGACAGAAAGAGGCTATGGAAAAGCATCACAAAAGAAGAAACCAACAATTTCCTGACGTCAGTGAGTCGCAGGCTTGATGTAGTTATTGCAAGCAAGGGATATCCAACCAAATATTAAGTGCTATTTCCTTTAATATACCTCAAGACTTACCTGTTTCTATACTTTTTCTCACCTAAACTATTGGTGGTCTGGTACAAAAGATTCTATGTTTCATGTTGTTTCATGTTCTTTAATTAATCTAGATGCAAATCCTAAACTCTCGTCTCATATCCATCTTTTTATCTCAAACTCAAATGTCTTTGGTGTTTAGCACGAACAAATGAATTGGCCGTGAATTTCCAATAATTTCAGATTGGGCTGTATCTGCTGGCCTGACTTTCTCTTTACTTCGCACAGTATTTTAGTCCTGTTGCACATCTCTAGTCTGAACCAGATGTCTGAACCCTGTGGAAAGCTTTCTGGCAAGCTTTCTAAGTAGTGCACCTTCTATTCGAATCTGTATTTGTATCTGTTTAGAACACGTTATCTCTTCGGTATACGAATGTAGTCATATTCGGTTGTGCGCTTATCTGCCGGGATTCAGGCATCTGTCACAGGAATGAATGTAAAATGTAAATGTGAAAAATGGCATCATATAGTGAAAGCACTTGCGATAAAATTGGGATAAAAAGAGGTTTATAATGACTGTAATCATGTCAGGGTTTTAGTGCAGGCTGCTGTATGGTGCAGTCTCTGCTGCTGCAAATCACTAAATCTCTCTGCTCCAGTCCGGCATGTTATAGTCATTTTCCCACTGGTCACAGTGTGATATAGCAGATAAAGGCAGCACACACACACACACACACACACACACACACGCCCTCAAATCTCTGAGGCATTGAATCCCCTGCCAGCATACATACCTCCCTCAGATGGGAATAGTTGATGCAAAGTCAGGGCAATTCCATTTCTTTTCTCTTTTCCGTGTCGCAGGAGTTTCAGGATACACTGTCTGGCTCATAAGTCAGGATGATGTATCTGCAACAGATCTGCCTGTGTATATGGTGTGTGTTAGATAAACTGTGCAGTGCTGACTATTCTGTTGCGTTTTGATGAGCTGTTCGCTTACAACCTCCACCACCATTTCCACATCTTCTCTTCTTACCCCCTACCCCACCCAAATCATCTTTGCTCCACAGGATGAGCTATGCCAATCTCATTCTCTATGTCTCTTTCCCTTTCTCTCTCTCTCTCTCTCTCTCTCTCTCTCTCTCTCTCTCTCACTCTTACTCTCTCTAGCAGTCTGTGGGTGGTTGGTCTTTGGTGCAGCACTTAAAATAGATGTTCTTTCCTTGTAAAAAAGGAGGCTGACAACAGTTCAGAAGGGTGGGGTGTGTGTTTGTGTGTGTGTGTGTGTTTGTGTGTGTGCACGATCTATGTTCTGAGGTTAAAAAGAATTATCAGAAGATGAACGCTGAGATTTAGGGATGAATATTTCAAGCTTGGGGAGAGGAAAACTCCAGGGGGTAAAGAGGAAAGCAGAATGCATGTAAGTCTCACCATGGATGACAGAAAGACAAGACACCTGTTTTGACAGAATGAGGCAGGGCTCAGATCACGAGGAAACACATGGGAACCCCTCCAGAGTGGCATAGAGAGCAGTACCATGCACAGAAAAATGATCATCTAATGATAATGCGAATGAGTATAACGGTGTTAGCATTGTTGTCATTGCCATTATTGCTATCATTACTGTTATTGGGGCAATTTAATACGGAGTGGATTTTCAAACTCTTGTTTAAGCGTTATGATAAATCATATAGTTAATGCTTTGGTAGAAGTGCTTCTGATATCCTGAAGTCAAAAAGCTGTTCATTAAACTATATGCGAAAGGTGAAAAGTCGTGTTTGGTTGTTGCCTGCTAAAAAAAAAAAATGTCAGAAATGTAGTTATTAGTTGTTTAGCAGTGTTAGGAAAGTCATGTTATACCACAGCGCTGTTGAACTGGTCAGATCAGCAACTCTTTTTCCCTGAGGTCCTCAGAAATCTCCTTGGTTTGTGCCATGATACACTTCCACAAACTTGTGCTGTGAAGATCAGATCCCTGTTCTTTCAGTAAAACAGGGTGCTCACTCACACCGGATCCCACTGATTGAAAACACCTGACTCTAATTTCACCTTCAAATTAACTGCTAATTCTAGAGGTTCACATACTTTTGCCACTCGCAGATAGATGGATCAATTTCCTCAATAAATAAATGACCAAGTATAATATTTCTGTCTCATTTGTTTAATTGGATTCTCTTTACTTTTAGGACTTGTGTGAAACATCTGATGATGTTGTCATGTTTATGCAGTTATATAAAACATTCTAAAGGGTTCACAAACTTTCCAGCACCACTGTACATTGTTCCCATTTTGCTATTAGGAAATCTAGGTAAACAAATATCTTTGGTAGTTGTAGAGGTGCTGCTCCAACAAATCTTGGATGACCTTTCCTGAAACTAAACATATATATATATATATATATATATATATATATATATATATATATATATATATATATATATATATATATATATATATATATATATATTATAGATGTTATATATATATTATATAATATAATATATATATGTTTAGTTACATATATATATTATATTATATAATATATATATATATATTACATCTAACAGCTGTCAAGGTGGGCAGCCCCTCCCCTCTGGATATTTTTCAGAGAGCATGTATGGATGGAGACATACAGTGAAGTTCATTAAGGTCCTTGCTAAACTGGATTCAAATTTTTTTTAAAAATAGTCTGTGGTACTTAATTCAAAGAAATATATATTATCTTAGCTACAATTCAATCATAATCAAAAGCTACCTATGGTACTATTTTCCACATCATGATTGACAGAGGCGTCTCCCTAGCAACGTAAACATTTTATAGAGAGAGCTTTTTTTTTAAAAAAGAAGGTAACAATGGGATGACTGGAATGGAAATGTGGAATGACTTCACAATGCTTTTTTTTTTTTTTTTTTTGAAAAGTCACAAGTCAGAAACGTCACTGTGGTGTATTTTCTAAAAAGAGGTAAGATTGCCTTTTTGAATGCTGTTTCTCTACAACCAAAAAGTAAAAAAAAAATAAAATGGTTTCTGGTGTAAAATATGGTGCACCAAATGTAAAACATTTTCTAGTTTTTTTTCTGTTTCAATACAAATGTTAAATGTAAATGTTTAATAGAAATGTAAATGGTTAAATCTGAATGTAAATGGTAAATATAAATGTAAAGCACGTTCGCCTCACACCTCCAGGGTCGGGGGTTCGATTCCCACCGTGGCCCTGTGTGTGCGGAGTTTGCCTGTTCTCCCCATGTTGCGGGGGTTTCCTCCGGGTACTCCGGTTTCCTCCCACAGTCCAAAGACATGCATGGTAGATTGATTGGCATGTCTAAAGTGTCCGTAGTGTATGAATGGGTGTGTGAGTGTGTATGTGAGTGTGCCCTGCAATGGACTGGCACCCTGTCCAGGGTGTACCCCGCCTTGTTCCCTGATGCTCCCTGGGATAGGCTCCAGGTTCCCGTGACCCTGAAGAGGATAAGCGGTATAGAAGATGGATGGATTTCAAATGTTAAAAAAAGGTCAGAAAGAGAATTAAACTTTTTACATTCGGCACCCCATAGTAAAATGACTTTTATGACCCTCAGATTCCACTGCCTACTATCGCACCAGCAGCACTGCTGAGGCAACAGTTTAATGCCTCCTAGAGTAGATAGAAAATTCACCACTGAAGCTTTAATAGTAAAAACCAAATGATAGCTAGTCTATTCCTACTGGTGGGAACAGAGGTATATACAGAAATAGTCAAAATACTGTATATGTAAATTTGTTAAAGGAAGATTTAATGGTGGTAACTTGAGACGTGAACAAAAAGAAAAAAGAAATTTGTTCAGCATTATTAACCTAATTGATAATCTGGTAAAATAAATAAATAAATAAAATAATCAAATAAAAGCACTACAACAAAACAAAATGCAGCGTTAGAAAGGACACATGGTTAATGATTGGTATGGACATGTTCCATCTCAACCAATTCATCATTACCATCAGCGGATTCTGAGCAGTCAGCAAAACCATGCTTGGCTGTCACTATCTCTTAAAGTGCTTATCTGAAGTGATGAGAAGTCTCAGAAAAAAAAAAAGATTGCTTTAATAGAAGAAGGGGTTGTGTACTTGCGAGGGCATACAAGTGTGTTTGTGCGTGGAGGTCATATTTTCAAAAGGTGACTTCACTGTGTTTGGCTCAAGCTTGAATAAGTGGTCAGAATTCATCAGCAGCGATTACCTGCATTTATGGCTTCCTGTTCACTACGGTATCGTTCCAACAGGCTACGGTTATACTATACAACTACCTGTACAACTTAATCATATATGTATGTGCATACTTGTATGCAAAGCCACACACGTGTTGGTATCTATTTAATGCTCCAATTTTCTGTATCTGTTAATGCTCCAAATATCTGTATTTGGATTTAATCCAAAAGTGGGTGTGGCCTAAGCGGACGTTTATGAACAGAATCAGATAGATAGTCAATAATATTTTCTATCACTATGAATCATGTTTTTTTAATGTTAATGCCATTCATAATAGTTGTCTTCACATGTTCATCACAAAACTGAAGGACCTGGACATAGCGTTCAGGCTGTAGCTCTTGTGGGGGAGCCTGGAGTCTATCCCAGGGAGCTCGGGGCACTAGGCGGGGGACACTCTAGACAGGGTGCCAACCCATTGCAGGGCACAAATGCAACACATTCACACACTACAGACAATTTAGGAATGCTAATCAGCCTACAGAACATGTCTTTGGACTGGGCGGGGGGGACGGAGTGCCCGGAAGGGGCCCCCAGGTCATGGGGAGAGCATGCAAGCTGTGGAGTAGAGATGGAATTTAAACCCAAAACCCATGAGGTGCGACGCAAACATGCTAACCACTAAGCCCCCATGCCCCCACCACCACTACTCCAAAATCTGTAGAAAAAAATAAAAATAAATGACCATTTTGTACCTGCCAATCACATTCTGCATAGGAGCTTCCCATTTTAACAATGGAGTGCAAAAATATACTAAAAGAGCACTGTTCTTTTTCCCCTAGTAGAAACAGCAGATGAGCCAATTGACATATGCATCCAGAATGACTGACAGTTGTGCAGGTGTGAGTTCTCCACTTGAAAGATGCCCTGATATGGCACTCTCACTTCCTGTCACAGTAAATGGAGGTGTTTTTTACTTAACTGTGGATGGGAAATGAAATCTATCAATGTGTGCCTGATTTAGCTATCATTAAATAAGCATATCATTTATTATATATTTATTAGGGATGCCACAGGAATATCTCGGCCAAAGATTGTCAAAAAGTAGTAACTTTCAGAGTTCGTCCTAAAGGAGGGTAAAAAAAGCCACTGAAATTAAAGCATTGGCTTAAGGGAAAGAGTCTCATGAGATGATGAGACTCCAATAATAAGCCTTGAGCTGGTACCTGCACCTCATGTTGGAAGTCTCAGTGGGATTTGTACCTAAGAGGTACTTCTGTAATCACTAAAACTGTCCAGTTTGCTCTTACAGTATAGAGTTAGTAGAAGAGGAATGATTTGTAATCGCATGTGTCACCCAGTTTTGAGTCTCAAGGTTTCTTCCTTTTCGTCTCAGAGAGTCACCTGCCTATTGTTAAGAGCCATATAAATCAAATTGAGTTCAATTTAATTGTGCACTAATTACAGGAAGAAAAATAAAACATACCTGGACCAGATGGAGGGAAATAGCCTTGGTCCTATGCTTCAGTCGGAGTGGAATGAGACAAAACAAAACAAGCAAACATGAGGGACTAAAGCAAATTCAGACTACTAGACAAACGTCAGGAAGACGTGAGGGATTATAGGCCATATGGTACAAGACAAACAAAGTAATGGAGCCTATAAATGGAGTATAAATGATGACTAACTTTATCAACACACTCCACAGTCTCTGGTGAGGGAGGCTAAAAGTGGCTCTTAATGGACATGTATTCACACACTTCATAATAGGAGCTTAAGGCTTCACTAGTCTGACTTAATTATCAATCAATGCTCATTGTGTCATCAGGGAGGCTGTAGTAACCACACTTCGCTCACATCTCTCTAATGGAATCACATACAGTTTCCAGCTTTTTCACAGGCTTGCTGAACCTGTCTGTATGAACATGTTTGTAATCCAACATAGTGGTGTGCCAGAATGTCTTTCCAGGCTCTCGTGTATGTTGTAGCAGTGTCCAGAATCATTGGCACCCTTTGGTAAATGAACTTTTCATTTGGTGAATGAAAAATGTGTGTATATATATATATATATATATATATATATATATATATATATATATATATATATATTTAAAGAATTTTTTTTCTATTGTTCAAGTACAACAACAATTCCGAAAAAGCTGGAAGAATATGTAAAATGGAAAATATAGACTCATTTCAAAATTGATGACTGCAACACACACAAAGTCGGGACAGTCGACTGTTTACCACTGTGTAACATCACCTTTTCTTTTAGTAACACGTATTAAGTGTCTGAATGAAGACACCTTGGTTAAGTTTAGCAAGCGGAATTTTCCCCCATTCATCCATTATGCATTTCTTCAGCTGTGCAACTCTACGGGGCCTTCGTTTCCTTATTTTGCACTTCATAATGTGCCACACATTCTCAATCGGAGACAGGTCAGGACTGCAGGCATGCCATGCTAGCACCCGCGCTCTCTGCAACCATGCGCTTGAAATCCGGGCAGAATGTGGTTTGGCGTTGTCCTGCTCCGGATGGAAGCACATGTTGCTCCAAAATATGTACATATATCTCTGCATTAATGATGTCCTCACAGATGTGCAAGTTACTGGATTCCTTGAATCTTTTAATTTTATTGTGCACTGTAGAAGGTGAAATGCCCCAAATCATACCAATGTTGTTCTCAAAGTGTTGGATTATTCGCTGACGCATCTGTTGGCAGATTGGTGAGCCTCAACCCATCCTTGCTCTTGAAGGACTAGGCCTTTTATATATATACATATATATATATATCATTATGTACTATGATTAGACGATTGCCTCACCTATTTCACATCACCTTCTTATCTCAACTTGTCACATTGCTATTAGTCCTTAATTGCCCCTTTTCCAACTTTTTGGAACATGTTGCATGCGTCAATTTCAAAATAAATGTTTCTCTTAAAAAAAACAAAAACCAAAACTATGCAGTTGATTAAGTAAGACATCAAATACCTTGTCTTTATATGTTTTTTGTTTAAATACAAATCAAAGTACATTTACAAATCACTCCTCTTTGTTTTTTATCAGCATTTTCCATACTGTCCCAAGTTTTTCGGAATTGGGTTTGTAGAAAATCTGAATTTTATGTGCTAATGTTTATTTTATATAATACGTTTTTTGCTTACTTTTATAGTTGCCAATAATTCTGGAGGGCACAGCATCTGGGACTAGAATAAAAACTATGACCTGACTTTCAAATACAGAATTTCTTCTACACTGCAGTTTTTCCACTTCATGAAAAAAAAAAGCAGTTATTACTTCCCCACCTGCTCCCTATTTATTTGCCTATTTTAAAAAAATGTTTCATTTGATATGTTACCTAATACAAAACACTTTCATTTGAATTATTTAATCCATGACTAATGCTCCCATTTTTGTGTGGAATATTCATAATGCATTTTCATTTTCATACACAAACACTGTTTGGGTTTTTTTAAAAAAAAAAAAAAGAAAAAAAAAAAAAAAAAAAGCACATTTCAATAGAATTGCGAACATTTAAGCCAGCGAAGGGCCCTTTTTCTCTGCAGGACAGATATGCATATATTTTATGCATTTCTAATATGGGGTGCTTTTAAGCAGCACCCCTGCACAATAATTGAATGCATTTTTCATGGTCAGGAGTGAAAACTCCAGTGCGGCTCACCTAGAAACCAAGATGTAGGTTTCAATTCAGAATTAACTGTTGAGTCCATATCAGTTCCACATTAGACATCATATTTCAGACATGCCTCATATATTCCCTTTGAAGCATATGATTACACTGGGTCATGAATATATTCCTCATACATAACAAACTACAGTGAACTACTGTATGTGAGCTGAGGCTGAACACACAACTGAGGAGAACTCAGATCTGTACAGGTTCTGGGATAAAGGAAGCATCTTGGTAGTTTCTCCATTCGAATCTTGGTTTTTAGGAGCTCTTTTGTATGAAGATAGACATACTGTGTGTAAAGGTTATCTTACATCTTTGGATCTTACATGGATAGTAGATGTCCAATTGTGCCTTATCTGACAGCTGAACAATTGTTCAACATTTTTAGTGCTGAAGATGTAGAGTTTCCTCATGGAGGTCATTTTGTTGTCAAAGCATTAGATATAGTTCTAAGAGCCACAAGAAAAATATGAAGTATGGAAATAAAATGTAATGTTGCAAACCTCTCTCTCTCTCTCTCTCTCTCTCCAAAACTTTCCAGAATTTATTCCGTACTTTTAATCATTTAATTACCTTATATATTTATTTACATAATTAAATTACCTTATTTATTTATTGGCCTTCTTACCGAATTACCTTATGTATTTACCACATTGTATTTATTTATTGATTCATTTTCTTTACTTCCTTCCTTACAAGTATCCTTGTACTTCATTTATTAACTTACACCCACTCCCTTCACCCCAAGTCTAGTGAACGGGTGCGAATGTGTGCCTGCTTAACGGTGTGTTCCTACCTCGTGTCCAGTGTTCCCAGGATCGTCTCTGGATCTGCTACAGCCCAGACCCAAGTGGCAATGGTTGCTGCGGCAATGAAGATATTTTTTATGGGTATACGCTACATTGTATTGCAATGTACCCTGCATTTTTTTTCAGGCTTAAAAGAAGGTCTTTAGGAGTTGGTCCTAACCCCCCCCCCCCCCACCCCCCCCCAGTTTAACTAGCAGTTTGAGCAGTTTGAAATAAATGTAAATCAGTTAGCTGGCTCATTTTAACAGATCTATGCTTACTTTTAATTTTAACCATCATAAAAATTTCCTTCCCCCGCCTTGTGCCCGATGCCTCCTGGGATAGGCTCCAGGTTCCCCCGCTACCCTGAAAAGGAGTAAGCGGTTGAAGATGGATGGATGGATGGATGGATGAAAAATTTACTTCTCTGTGATTTTCTTTCTCACTCAAAAAATCGTTCATAGAAACAAGTAATTAACCAACGTAAAATAGTATTAGATACTCTATTTGCTAGCATGTTTGTGTGTGTGTGTGTGTGTATGTGTGTATGTGTATATGTGTGTGTGCCTTTATGTGGGCTTCTGTACTGCAAATGATGCTGAGTAGACACCACTAGCTGCTATTGTTTTTTGTTGTTGTTTTACTTGGAATAGTTAAAGACACCGTTATGACTACAAAATGCATGTAAAGCAGTATCTATTTTTATGGAATGCAAGCTAATCATTTTTATTTAACATTGCTTATGGTTATGTATGTAACGAAGCTGGTAATATTTACAATTCAAGGTTAGGGATGGTCTACTGAGTGAGCATGAGATGAGAGTAGTACAGGCAAGGCATATTTTTGTACGCATTTTGGATTCAGTCAGGTTTCACTCCTATGCTTAGTATCTGTCACATGTAATATTTTAATATTGTATAATACTTTTGGCACAACTCTATATTTCGTCCTTCGCTCCTAAGCCAGAATGAGGTATGTACTCTTTAATATATATGTATGAAAAGGAGTGAGATGAGAAACCAAGAGAAAGAAGGCACAAGGTTGTACCTGTGACAGTGTGGGTGAGAGAATGGAAGAAGTTAAATGGAGAGAACAAGACTGGAGAGAGGACGAGTGAGAGAGTAAAAGGGACAGACAGACAGAGAGGAAGAGCAATTCAGCAGCGACTGGAACATTTCTCCTCCCTTCAGATAATG
The DNA here is from genome assembly GCF_001660625.3 of Ictalurus punctatus. Classification (NCBI taxonomy): domain Eukaryota; kingdom Metazoa; phylum Chordata; class Actinopteri; order Siluriformes; family Ictaluridae; genus Ictalurus; species Ictalurus punctatus. The sequence continues at coordinate 4,547,162 of NC_030433.2, read as the reverse complement.
ACATGGCACCTTGTCAGATTCCTGCTGTGCATCGAAGGGAGCAGCAGAGGGAGGGGACACATGGAGGCCGCTGAAATTTTTTTCGTGGTTATAATATATCAGTACATTCGACTGGTGGTCTGTGTGCCAGTGTTGAATGAAGCACTATGTGGCTACAATGATGTGTATAATGAGATCTTAATTAGTAACCACTTTAATTCACTTCACTTCAACTGTATTTGTATAGCCTTTACGTTTTCACAGTAGACATTGTCGTAAAGCAGTTTTACAGAAATCTGGAAGTAGATTTATATTTAGATCCCCAATGAACAAGCCAGAGGAGACAGTGGAGAGATGACATGATGACGAAACCTTGAAAGGAAGCAGACTTAACAGACTGTGGGCAGTGGGGCAGTTGTGGCTTGACGGTTACGGCTCTGGGTTACTGATCGTAAGGTCGGGATTCAAGCCCTGGCACTGCCAAGCTGCTACTTTTAGGTCCTTAACCCTCTCTGCTCCAGGGGTGCTGTATCATGGCTGACCTTACGCTCTGACCCCAACTTCCTGGCATGTTGGGGTATGCGAAGAAAAGAATTTCACTGACCAATATAGACTCGTTATCCATCCATCTACCTTCTACTGCTTACTCCTTTTCAGGTCGCAGGGAACCTGGAGCCTATCCCAGGGAGCATCGGGCACAAGGCGGGGTACACCCTGGACAGGGTGCCAGTCCATCGCAGGGCACAATTACATCCACACTCACACACATATTCATACACTATGGACACTTTGGGCATGCCAATCAGCCTCCCATGCATGTCTTTGGACTGGGAGAGGAAACCGGAGTACCCGGAGGAAACCCCCACAGCACGGGGAGAACATGCAAACTCCGCACACACACGGCCCCGGCAGGACTTGAACCCCAGACCCTGGAGGTGTGATGCGAACGTGCTAACCACCGTGCGCCCTAGACTTGTTATCACTATTTCATAATGATGAAAAATGACAAAAATATGCGCAATGAATGTACAAGTTAAACTTTTTCAAATTAGTTGATTTTTGTTGTTGTTGTTGCATAAATACAAGACAAAGCATGCACAGGTACATTGCAGGACAGAGGGTCTCTTGAAACGATTGGCACAAAATAGGTCGAGAATCAGATCTTCAACAGTCTCCTGTTGCACATGGAAGATTAAGGCTGGTGAAGCTTCAGTCTAGAGCTCTGTGAGAACAGTCAGGATGTAGACAAGTTCCACAAAACAAAATAAAACAAAACAAAAATGAATAGTGCGGCTATTATTACTATCAGTTTAGAACATGATCTGTTCATATTGTGAATAAGAGAATCCTGGGATGAGCACAGGATCGTCATTATGATTATAACAGCAGTTCTGTTCAGCCATTGATGTATATTATAAGGTAAGATAATATAATGAGGCACTTGGGTAATGTGAAGCTTGAAACTTAGGAACGTCACACAGACATTATATTTTCGCAGAGGTTTTTTGTGATTATTGTAGCAAGAAATGTGATTTTTTTTTTTTGGCGGACTTTTTCAAAATTTGCAATGCAATTAATGAGGTTTTCTGTGCTTTTTTTTTTTTTTTTTTTTTTTGCAGAAAACTACCCGAATTGGTGAAATTGTAATTGCACGATATTGTTTTTCACTGTCTTTCACAGCGATGTTTGTTGGACCTTTAGCTGTACTCATGTTTGATGCACGTAATTCGAAGAGGGCTTTGGCTGAATGCACGTTGTGATGATGTCACATGACACGCCTCGGTCCAAATCTGCGGAAAATCTGCGGTAATTTTGTAAAATTGCAAGCTCCTCCAAATATCGCAGAGTTTCCTTGATTTTGCGTTAATTTCTGGGATTGAATACTGAATATTATACAGATTTATCTCACAATTTTGACTTTTTATCACACAATTGTTGTTGACATCACTCAATTGTGGCATTTTTCAGGTACTGAACTTGTTTTTTCCTCGAGTAAAGATTGTGATGATTTACCTTGCAGTTGTAACCTTTTAATCTTGCAAATGCGAGTTATTTTCATACAACTGCGACTTTTTTCCCCACACGGTTTTGAGTTATTACATCTTGCAACAGCAAATTTATATTTCAAAACCCAGCAAATAAGGAATATAACTTACCTGATGTCTGGAGAATGTCTTAGGGAAACCAGGATAGCTTAAATAAGTGGATAAAGGGATAGGTTAAATTAAATGGAAACACATATCTATCTATCTATCTATCTATCTATCTATCTATCTATCTATCTATCTATCTATCTATCTATCTATCTATCTCACAATTGCAAGATAAAGTGAATTCTCAAAGAAACTATCCTTTTTTTATCTTGTAGTTGCAAAATATCATGCAAATATGACTTTTTTTATCTAGTAATTGTGTTATTTTCACACAGCTTTTTAATAGTGACAGGTCTTGTGTGTGTGTGTGTGTGTGTGCGTGTGCGTGTGTGTGTGTGTGCGTGCGCATGTGTGTGAATTTTATTCCAAAAATAATACGCATGCGCACACATTCAGCATGGGAAATAGTGAATTTAAATGCTTCACACATGACTTTATCAACAACAATCAACTCGTTTAACCTTCCACAGATCTCCTTTAAATTAGTTTGTGTGCGTGCTGGAGAGCGAGAGAGTAATATACAGACCTGCTGCGTAGGTATTAGTCATTCTCCCCTGCAGTGCGCAGTCTGCTCAGTACACTCCAATACAGTCTAGAAGAACAGAACAGATGTTTGTATATTTGCCATGCTGTCCAGACCCTGTGTGTGTGTGTGTGTGTGTGTGTGTGTGTGTGTGTGTGTGTGTGTGTGTGTGTGTGTGTTTAAAATTTATAAGGACCAAACAAATGACCCCATAATTATAGTTTAGTGTCACATTCACATAAAAAAAGTTTTTTAACAAAAAAAATGGAATGTCCTCAGAAGTATAGTATGACAAATGTGTGTATGTGTGTAGTTTGCGGGTGTTTATTCATCAGTTTGTGAGGACCAAAATCCCTAAATGTCCTCGTAATTATAGTGTAGTGTCAAATGTCCTCACAATCACAAAACAAACAAACAAAAACAAAACGAAATAAACAAACAAACAAATAAACAGAGGTTACAGTTAAGTTTAAGCATAGGCATACACGATCATTTATTTCGAAAATCGTTGTGGGAACCTTTTTGAATGTGTGCATACATATGTTTGTGTGTGTGTGTGTGTGTGTGTGTGTGCGCGCATGTGTGTGCGCGCAATAGTGTAGGATGCCTGATTAAATCAACCCAGCGGTGTGCCATTACAGGTCTCTGTCCTGTAATTTAATTTTTTTTAAAAAGGCAACCGATGTCAATCAACATTATGAAAAATGAAGTTCCTGTCTGAGTGCTTATATCTTCTTCATGTTATGACCACAGAAAATCCTACTTTCTGATTAGTAGGCATGTAATGCTAGCCTGTGAGAGGTGAGAGGAGAATGATAGCTAAGTGAGTTTATTATATATGCTTTGGGCACCCATACCCTCTTGACTGTCATGGATAACAAATATAAATGTAGCTTCAAATCTGAAATATACTTATTAAGCAAGACATGCTGTTAGAGGAATACGCAATGGTCCAGCTGCACACAAAGCAGAGTGCAAACTTGATTATATTCCAATAACAACCATTTCCAAACTGATCAATTCTTCTTATACAACAGCAATTTGACAATGCTTTGTCAACACATCATGCTTTTCGTCCATTTATAGTTACTACAAAGTTGCGGAAGGTTCTCCAAAACAAGTTCCAGTTATCACTTATGTTATAGCAAGTGTAAACAGTTGTTCCTTCACCAGACTCTTTTTGTTTCTTGCGAAGATAATCAGACAAAAGCTTTGTCATTTTACTCAACACAAAGCCCTGAAGACTTTCTCGTGTTAGAAAACTGAAACTTACAGCTTTACAAAGCACTGATTGTTACAAAGCACTGACACTGGAGACTCCTTCCATAAAAGCTAAAACCATACCAGTGGGTGTTTTTTTGTTCATATGGACCGTTCGCCATACAAGTACCTGTGTACACTATTACTATAGAACCTTGCAGCCAAAACAACATAACACCTTCCGACCAATCAGATTCGAGAATTCATAAGCTGCCATTTTTTTATCCATTTTGCCCATGACTATTAGCGACTCATTTCAAGCGCACATAGTGCACATAGTGGGTTAGAAAAAGCGAAACGATTTAAAGGAAAGAAAAGCCATTTCAGCAGCAGCTCATAAATATCACCAACCAAATAGGGTTGTTATGGAGGCAGTTAGATCTCTGCAGTCCACGTCACCAAGACAACTAGCGTCGCTCCTCCGGACCTACGACTGCCGAGCGCATTATCACTTTTCATTTGCTCTTTTTCCTTTCTGTGTCTCTGCTGCGACTTCATTCCGAAGTGCTTAGCCTCTCGTTAGAGTCATGCCATTAGAAGGGGCATTAGAGAATGCCTGCCAGCCATCTCTCTGTAGTGGAATTGTGCCCAAATAGTGTGGGTGCTTAAGCTTCCTCATGATCTAGTGCTCCGCTAGAACTGAAGATATTGTTAGAGAAGTGGTCCCACTGTGTACCGGGGGGGAGGGGAGTGTAATGGTTTGAGCTCTTTAGGTCGCAAACATCAGTTATCTTTATTAAGGGGACAGGCAGCCGACCAAACCGCATCGATGTTTATCATTTAATTGTCGAGCATGAGGCGCAGGAGTGATTCACTCTTCTTTTTCTTCTTCTTCAGATGCAAAGCTGTAAAAGCCTATTGTGTTATATTATATTAGCAATAAAAAAATAAGGAATGTATAAAGTAACAAGTAATTATTCTAAAAATTAACTTATCTACCTAACAAAATTTGGTTATATTGGATAGAGTGTGTAACTGATATATTTAACAAAGTATCAGTGACATGGGGGGAAAAAAATAATATGCTTGATCAAACAATTATATTTCCATCTTTACAGTGGAAGCTTTTGTTTTTTCAGTTTTCAATATATAAAATTATACGCATACTAAAAGAAGACAAGGCGATATATTCGCTGTATGAATTTATATGTATTGTTGAATTGAATAAATATAAACTGATTCTGGCTCTTTAAAAAAAATGATTAAATCAAGTTCAGGAAATTTTCATACTTCATATTTGTTTTATTTATACCACACTACACCGCTGTTGAGCTCTACATTCTGATTGATCCCAAGATTGATCACAAGTAGCAGCTCGTACCATCTAGTGCCGGCTCCAATTCAAATCACAGGACCGTATTAATTCATTCAAAAAACGGATTTAATAACTTGTTGTTATTTAACATTTATGGAAGGAGTCTCCAGTGTCAGCACTTTGTAACAGTAACCTGATGTATAATACAAGCTCTAACAAGAAGGGGAAGAAATTGAACCTGGTGAGGGAATGACTGTTTATGGTCATAGTTACTTCCCGTAATATAGTATTACGGGAAGTAACTACTCTAGTTTTATGGATGTTCGACAACATTAAATTTAGCTACTGCTACTGTATAAACAGTTTAAAAGTGTGATGTGTCTGGCATCTTATTGCCAAAATTACTGTGGTATAAGAGAAAGATATAACACAGGACTTGCTGATAAATTGGAGTTGTTGTGGTTTGCTGCTGTTTAATTTTTATGTGTTACCATTAATGTTCATGTTAAATTGTAGTGGGCCACATCTCACACACGTACTATAACAGCATGCCCATTGTGTTTATAATCAGCTATTATTATGTTAATTTATTTACACCCAATAGAATCTAGCTATTTCCCAAAATTGTGATAATGTCGTATTTGAATTCGTCACAGAAACTCAACAGGTAACAAATTTTCAATATACATTATAAATCCAAAAAATTGGCAGTAACATATATGAAAAATATAGAATTTCAATTTGGCTTATTACCTTTACATATATGATTAGTACTCCAAAGGCTACAACGATCCTCCGGAAAAAAAATAAAATAAATAAAATCCCAGTTAGGTTACATGATCTCTGCACTTTCTGCATTTTGAAAACATCAGAATTCTTAAATACTGTCATGATTCGGATTGGTCGGTTCTTCGCATGTGTAATTGGCCCGTAGGTGACGTGGAAATATTAGAAGTTGATGGTTTTCTTAATATACAGTATGAAATATGAAAACATTCATATTTTTTTGGTTTAAATATATGACAAGCACTAAAGTGCGCTATGTTCAATGAGGTAAATCTATTCATTATGCATCAGTCTTATTAAAGTAGTGAAGATGTGGGCATGGTTAACTTACTTGAGTGCAGAAAATTGATAGAATGTTTTTTTTCTTTCCCGTGACACTGGCTTGTCATGGAGCACAAAGACATAGACGGAGCGAGACATGGCACCCGCTATGCTGAAAAGTTCACCAGCAGCAAGCGATCCATCAAAACGAAGACGGCATTCGCCATGAAGCTGTATTAAAATACAATACATAAAAATGACTCTAAAAAGCCTTGGTGACAGAGCCAAGAAGTGCCCTCAGCCCTAACAATAAAATCATCTTCTGCCTCCAGTCATTTCATCAAATGGCAGCTATAAAGACAGAGACTGCTCTTTATTGTTTTTAGATTGCGGGCACTTTGCGAGCACTCGCCATCGCATGTGTCGTGGATAATGTAAATATCGCAGATATAGGCGCTCAGTAATGCATAAAAACAGATATATAATTCCAATAAAGAGGCATAACAGTTTGCTCGTGGCCCTTCCGAGACCCTAGCTCTGCCGTCAGGCAGAAAAATCATCGATTCTCATCTCATATTGTGCCCGAAGGCGAGGAGACATTTCTGTCCCTGGTTTTGTAACCTCAGCATTGACGCAGGTCTGCCAGTTGCTATCGATGTTGAGGCTATTGACTCAGTTTAAATGCAAAATTCAGATGGAGAAAATCAGCGGAGTAATTGACCTTTGCAACGGCTTTCTGTTTATTTAGCTATTTGTTATGAGAAATGGATTGCTCTTGTTCAATATTAACATTTCACATAATGCGTAGTATAAAGATTGGCTTTGTTTATCATTTGTTTCCTGGACTACATGATTAATGCCGTTGTGTAAGGTCATTGTGTAGCACAATCAAACAAAATCAGTGATATATGGGTAGGTTACAATCAAACTATTTTAGATGCTTTATTAGCCTTGAAGAATGCTTTGCACACTCTCGGCCTTTTCTCAGTTAACTGAGGTGTTCATAATGCACTATAATACATCATTAATGCACTTATAATCTCATTTATTAGCATTAGAAATAATACCTTAAAATTCTAATAAGACATTCTAGTTATGTTTACTACATATAAAGTGACATAATGGATGATAGTATCTGTTATATATATATGAACACTGTTGTTAATAAGATATTAGTGGTATGCTGTTTTAGGAAAATAATCAACAACAGGATGGTGCGTTGGAGTCTGACACAAAGTGGAGTTACTGTCACTTCTAGTTAGTTAATTATGTTCCTATAACAGCATATTCGGAAGTGTTTGATTATTCTTATAGCACAGTGATTACATTATTTTTTTATTTATTAAAGAATAACACACTGTAATTTTTATCCATTTCCAGTTACCTTTATTTTTGTATGTGAAACAAGTTAGTTCTTGTTATAACTTATATTGTAGTAGCTTTAACAGTCATTCCATCACTTTTCTTGAAACTGTAAAGACAAAAAATGTAGAATTGTATTACCAAAACAATACAGTGCGAAGAAAACAAAACAAAACAAAACAAAAAAAAACAAAACAAAGAAAACCCCACAAAGCCCTCTATCCTGAAATCTTTCCCATGGAAGTGACAAAGCTGATACTGGAGATTCCTTTCAAGATATCAACAATTATATGTTTTTCTTTGTTAAAAAAACAGCATGACTTTTTATCCATTTATTGCTAGTGTTATATTATGTGGAACGTCTGTACTTGAAAACTTATTATTTTTATACAGGTTTTGCCAGGTGTTTTAAGACATTATATACAATTCCTTCGACTAATATTGACACCCTTGGTAAGTATGAGCAAAGAAGGTTATGAAAAATGGTCTTCACTATTTTACCTTTTGATTTTTTGTTCAAAAGATTCACAAAAATACTCTGATTTCATGGATATCAAACAATTACATATTACATATATAAAAAAAACTTTGTTAAATATAGATGTGCAACAGTTATTGGCACCAACTGATATTGATCTTTTTGATTTACCCATATTCCCATTGATATTTAAAAAATTTTTAGCACTCCTTGATGACTTGGAACAGGAAATTATTCGACCATGACTTCCTGTTTCACAGGGGTATAAATATGAGGTAACACATTAGTCATTCATAACAATGGGTAAGACCAAGGAATATAGCTGTGATGTACGGAAAAAGGTTGTTGAGCGTCACAAAATGGGAAGTCGCTATAAGAAAATAACACAAGCATTGAAAATGCCCATTTCCACCATCAGGACAATAATTAAGACGTTCCAGTCAACTGGAAATGTTATGAATCGACCTGGAATTGGACGTGTGTCTGTATCATCTCAACGCACTGTGAAGAGGACGGTTCGAGTGGCAAAAGAAAAAAAAAAATAAAAAATCCCCACGGATCACAGCTGGAGAACTGCAGAAGTTAGTTGCATCTTTGGGTCAGAAAGTCTCCAAAACTACAATCCGAAGTCACCTACATCACCACAAGTTGTTTGGAAGGATTTCAAGAAAAAGCCTCTACTCTCATCCAAAAACAAACTCAAGCGTCTTCAGTTTGCCAGACACAAACTTCAAATGGGATCAGGTTCTATGGTCAGATGAAACAAAAAAAGAGCTTTTTGGCAATAAACAGCAGAGGTGATTTTGGCACACACAGAGAGGTAGCCATATGGAAAAGTACCTCAAGCTAAAAGTCCCTCATCAAAATAAAAACATCGGAACAGAATTGCTTGCCATGCTGAGAATTTGTGACTAAATTAGCATTTTTTTTGTATTTTAATTAAACACAAATTTTAAAACATATATTCAATACATTCAAGAGTATCAATTCCAAATTTGAGTGGTATTTCACATAGATATGGAGTCCCTATACTTCTATCCATTAAGGCCACACTGTATAAACTCAGGTGACTATAGAACATATGACTTACTGGAATTTCAGCAATGTACCCTAATGTTCTAGTGCACTCATTAACTGCATAAGCTCATAATCACCTCATCATAGTTTGGATTCTCCCGTTTATTCATCAGGGTTATTTTAATGAGCTTGATGGTTCAGGTCTTGTTAGGGTTAAGCGTTATCACACCAACCAAAGGATACTCATTACAGAAACCTCCTTAACAACTAGAGCTAAACCAGAATTAGCGATGCTTATCAATAAGAGTCATGTCTTCTGGCCCTGAAATTGTCCAGCCAATGGTTTAAACAAGCATACTATAACACATATGGAAATGGTGAGAGTAAAGAGAGTAGCAGACAATGCCAAGAGAACAATCCGAAGCAGAACAACACAATGACAAATTGCCGCCATCAGAAGCCATTACGTGAGCTGGCATCAATTTCCAGCTGTTAGAGAAAAAAAGGTGCATATAAAGAAAATGATGATTGAAGATAGTATGCGGGTGGATTGAAAAATAATGACTAAACAGACATTATCAATTGGGAAAACGGGGACAAGTGACATTAATACTTTTTTGTTTTTGTAAGTGTCACTTTGTGAAGGTTTTCCTTTGAACAAACTTAATAAATGGTCTGTGATTTGACATCAATTATATAAGCTGCATTAGCCAAAAGAAACAAATACACAAATAGAGTGCAGTACCATTGATCGCTCAGGGCAATTTAATGTTTCACCGATGCCCAGAAACTGAAATAATGATATATGTTTTCCTGCATACCATATACAAATATTACTTTTTTTTATTGTTAAGAAAATGATAACTGTCCTAAAAACATCATGGAACTATTCCATCATATTTTTACATCTTCTACAGGTAAAAGCTGTGGTGGTTAACGTTTTTATGCTAAATAATTTCGAATTGCCTTGCTGTAAATACAGGTATCCCTCAAGGCTGTATCCTATTTCCCGGTTTTACTGGCTTTAATATGCAGTTAAAAAGAAAACAAAATGGAATGTTTCATGGTAGGGATAAAAAGAAGTGTTATGACATTTCTCACTGGTATCCCATTGGAATCCAACACTCTTTTTCACTTTTCATTTAGATAAAAGCAAGATCTAGTCCTTTAACCCTTTTTTTTCACTTACCATTCCCACTTTTTTTTGTCACATCATAGAGATACAGTGTTTAGAGAGTAGGTTGGTTGAAAAACGCTAGAACATTCCATTAATTCTACTTAAATTATGCTGTTTTATGTCTGCCGTGTAGTGTGTGTATGACAAGGCCGTGTCAAAGATAATTTCCTGTCTCCTTTTGTAATAGACAATAAAGTTTTGCTGATTCTGATCTGTCCAGAGTAAATCCTCCTCTCATGTCGAGAGTCTTAAATGATGTGAACGAGAACCCAAGCAGGCAGGTGGATTTACAGGTGTATGACCTGAACGTCTATTCTCTTTATCTATCTCCTCTTTATCGCTGTGACCCTGAAATTGCCCGAATCTGCACTCGGTGGAGAGGATACGGATGCAGGGAGGCGAGGCTGCAAATGCTTATGTTCTTCTCCCTTCTGTGAAAGCGAGGAGAGAGAAAAAAAAATCCTAATCTCCAGTGTCTGACAGGAGGCTTAACCACTCGATTGCTTTTCTGCTCACGTTGCGCTCCCATCATCTTTCCCTTTGCGTCTGTGAGAGGGAATCTGGGCCACAACACACATACACATACACACATGCACATTCACATATACATATAGTAGGCTGTTCTAGAGTAATGGATGATGCTTGCTTCCGATTGGGTCCCTGTGGATGCATGTTCAAGGCGATGCAATTGAATTTAACCAGAGAAATGACAGACCATTCTTTTGCGAGGGTCACGTTATAATAGTAGGCTGTGGTGACAAGGGCTTCATAATTTATGACATGCAGAGAGTTAGGAGGGATTTGTGGTCAGACAGAGAGAGCGAGAGAGAGAGGATGAGAGAGTTATAAAGACACGCTCACTATAAACCCCCCACAGTCGTATGCAATCTAGTTCAGATCGCGGATGCACTCTGCTCTTTGAAAGCACAAAGATGTTTCTAAACACACTGCCTTTTCTGCATCAATAAATGGTGTCAAACTTTTAAAGAGTAAAACTAGTCTAATTGGAATTTGGCACAGCAACACCTCTCTGAACAACATTTTAACTTTCACATCCACTTTAAATCTATAGACTCAGTTCATTAACGGTTCATTTACTGCTAAAGTGGTTTACTTGGGACCATCTTAAATAAGGAAAACCTCTACTGTTTATTATTATTATTATTATTATTATTATTATTATTATTATTATTATTATTGTCAGTGTGGTTACCAATGTCATATGACGCAAAGCTGAATGAATTGGTAAATCTCACTTAATGAGCCACTGTTAAGATATAGACTAATGTTGTATTAGCTATAACACATTTTGTTTAGGTGCATGTCTTTCATGTGCAATGGGGATCCTACTAAGGTCATACACAGATAGGGGTAGTTACATTTACTATGAATGCATAGAGTGCATAGTTTTTGCACCACGCTGGATTGCCACCCTAATAAAATCACTAGGTCTGACCTGGGCAACCCATTGTAAAAGGTCCGGCTATGCCACTAGTATGTGTCTGGAAAAACCCACTGGATATAGCTGAATTCTGGGAAACAGACAAAAAAGATGAAGGGAAGGGTTTTCCTGCATGATTAATTACTACTGGCTGCCATGAATTACTATTTCATAGCTTCACAAACTAAAATGTATGCAATATCACCCATTTGCCAATAAAATATTAGCAGTATTCTGTTTTATACAAGCTTATTCTAGTCCTTGCAAAAAGAAATGGTCAAACAAATTGGATAATGTTTGATAGGAGTGGGGAAAAAAACATTCCACCATTCTATGCTTCTACTGGCAGTCAACATATTGGTTCACTTCTCATTTGCATAATGAGAAATTGTACTAAGGATTTCATGCAGGGTTTATTCCCACCTCAAGTCTGGTGTTCCCAGGGTGGGCTCTGGATCCATCATGACCCTAAAGATAAATGAATGAAAAAACTTTACTCCACTTTTTCATGGTGCATCCCTCTTCAACTTTGTATCACTAGTGTCTTCTTCACCTCCTGCTGCTGTAAATCATTAGCTGCAATAACAAAAAAAAAAAAAAAAAAAAAAAAAACGAAAAAAAAAAAAAAAATGACGTCCAGTCCGTTTATTGTACCACATCTGATGGTGTGAAAATAAAATTAGGAGGTTTAGATTAAACCTTGCCCTTGGATGGACTGGTGTCCCATTTGCACCCAGCGTTCCCAGGATAGGCTCTAGAGCCACTCTGTCCCTCACCAGGATAAAGTGGTTATTGAAATGCATGAATCAATGATTTAATTTATAAGATAAGATAAGATAAACCCTGAGGAATATTGCAACAATTTAGACAGTTCTTAAGGAGAACATAATCTTAAAATGACTCCTGGAATAAAAGGACTAGCCAAAGACCTCATTTGGTGGAACAATCCAAAAATCCGTTTGGAGAAAAGAAAGAGATCAGACTCCACCTTTCACACTGAATCTCCCCTGTGATAAATTGGCAGATGACACAACTAAGAGTTCAACAAAAGACAGAACATTGGACTGGGATCCTTCAGAAAGAGGCAGTGCAATCTCTCCTACAGGAATTGTGTCTGAACCATAAGCCATATCCAGTTATCCAAGTGGCCTGAGATTAAGAGGCGAAAGGTTTAACGCTTTCAATGGGTCCAATGAATATTGAATGTGCTCCAAGTGAGATACATGATAATCCTCCAGGATGGAAGGTTGGTATGGAATACTAGACAAAAAAAAATCCAAGGATGGATCTGTAATCTGTAAAGGTAAGTTGGTGCCATGAATGGAAATAATGTGATTGCACAGCCTTACCAGATGCTTTTTATTGGTACGCATTCATGCCTACATTTCAATTGTCCAAGTCATCCTGAAGACATGTGTACTATACATTGTATTTTGCAAATCAGTTAAAAACTATTGACATATTTCCATGATATTGGATATATCCAATGATGATGTTGCTTGAGTATGGAACGAGAAGCGTGCCAATACTCATTTACAATTTCCAAATTCAAATGTTATACCTTTATTTGAATTTGTAAGTTGGAACAATTCAGTTACAAAGCTTCACTTACAAATTCAAATAAAGTGGTTGATCTTCCCATTGGTTGAATTCCACTGGGAGCAGAGCGAGCGGCTGATGTGTGCTTGATAGATTCAAAGGCTCATCAAACTGCACCAAGGATCCTCCTTGAATGCAGTGCTTGATTTTCATGTTCATTGACACCTTCTCACATTTGATTCCCTCTCACCATCTGTAACAAGACCATCAATCAAAATTAAACTTAACATGCTATAGGAATACAGATACAGTATGAGTGTATAAATGACATGAAGTCTGAAAATTTGTGGAAAAAAAAAATAAAACAAAAAACAAAACTTAAGTTGGATAACAATTTTACTGAAGTTTAAGGTTAATACCTTAGGGTTAGAATGCCGCTAACATTTTGATAGTTGCATATGTACAAAACAGAGTAGGAACAAAATCTTGGCTCACTTATTCGACAGACAAATTTCTGTTGAAGTCAATTTGGGGGGGGGCAATGTGAACTTTCCAGTTTGCATTATCTTCATTAAAAGAACTTCTCCGGTACTGTATTTAATAATGTTTTATTGGCTATTATATGTTTTAAGAATAACCAATCAGGCAATTGCATTTCTACCATTTCTGCTTGAAAGCTACTAGCTGCACTCTGATCTCAGGGATTTTGAGGTGACAGACATTAGAGGTCTAATGGCGGAGAAAAATAAGTATAAATATAATTTCCCCTTATTACTAGTATCAATCTTTTTCACCAGAACTTTAATAAAAGTACTTTTGTCCCTACAGCAATCAATATGATGGGAAATATGGGTTGATGGTAGAGTGTGCCTTAAAGCTGCAGTACTGAACTTTTGCCTCTCTATCGCCATCTCTGTCTGAAACATAAAATCGCAAGTTAATTGTAGAGTCGTTGTTTTTTTTATATACATGGGTTGTGCTTTGGCACCGCTCCTGTTCGTGGATGAATCTGATGGTTTAAGGTATGCATATGGGTTGGTATAATAGCTTCAATTCTTGACAACAGATGTGGCGGTGCATACGGTTTTCTTGGACTAGAGGTGAGTTGCTCGCTCTCTCATAGCTAGCAGAAAATAAGTGCAATTTACCACACTGACCATAACAAAAAAAGCAACAGCAAAAAAAAAACAAAGGATAGTTGATAGCTGAATCAAGTCAACAAGCACGGTAATGTTAGCTACCTACCTAGTGAGCCACTGAAATGTCTTACTTGTTCAGCTGAAAAAAAGCCATCTCTGCATCAGTATTTAATCCCTTCAGATCTCTGAGTTATCCCAACCTCTCAAAAGCCATATTTATTCTCATTTTAGCACAAGCTCTGTCATTTTCCCTTTTTGACTGTAGGCTCTCCGCAGTTCAAGATTTCTTGGTATTGACAGCAGGTGATTCCCCAGATGTCAACGATGATTGCCATTTAGAACTATCCAGATTAAAAGCAGCCATGTAGATGACAAGTTTAAATTCTAAGCAACTGTTATAAGAACAAGCTACAAGCATTTCACCCTCTTCAGCACCCGCACATGAGATATAGTAGCTGGGTCTTTTTCTTTCTATTTACGGACATGACGTAACCACGCAGACTGATGTTTCTCATGAAATCCGGCCCCATAATCCATAATTGCAAATAAATAAAGAAGGTCCAGTCAAAACCAGAAAACATTAAAATAACAGCATAGAACAAAAAAGTGGGAAACACAATGCTCAGAAATACATGAAGCAATCAACAAGCGTTTGAAAAGACATAAGGCATAAACAGACATACTAATCAAGGACTCAACACAGAACAGGGTATAGAACTCAATAGGGTAACCAAGGGGTGGAGACCAGACTAGAACCAAAACAAAGGCACATGGACAAATATAAATAAAAGCACATGGAAGACAAGTTAATTCCTGGCTATACCACTGCTTAACACAACACTATGTGTTGTAGATCTGTCTGTGGAAATTTATCAAGGAATAAATGCAGACTTTCATAAATCCATGGACTCAAACTAAGAGGATAAATATCACGGCTAACTGGACATAGACTAATTTGTTCTCTGGACCTGAAATGGACATACAGTATGCTCAGATTTTGTGTGGTTTATATCAAAATACATACAAAGTGTATATTACAATATTGTGTGCATTTTATTTTCCATTCAGAGATATGAATGGTAAGGGCGCACGGTGGCTTAGTGGTTAGCATGTTTGCCTCACACCTCCAGGGTCGGGGGATTGATTCCCACAGTGGCCCTGTGTGTGTGGAGTTTGCATGTTCTCCCCGTGCTGCGGGGGTTTCCTCTGGGTACTCTGGTTTCCTCCCCCAGTCCAAAGACATGCATGGTAGTCTGATTGGCATGTCCAGAGTGTCTGTGGTGGGTGGGTGTGTGTATGTGAGTGTGCCCTGCAATGGATTGGCATCCTGTCCAGGGTGTACCCCGCCTTATGCTCCAGGTTTCCCGGTGACCCTGAAAAGGATAATGTGGTATAGAAGATGGATGGATGGAGAATAGTACAACATGTACAGCACAAGACCTGGGAGACATTTTGTGTAGTTGTATAAAAGGTCTCCTAAAACTGTTGTCTTGTATGAGGCACAGTACTCATAAATCAACTTTCAAGGTTACAGATACTTAAAGTTTTAGAGAAAGTACGATTATATAATCACATTTTCTAAAAAGCCTTTCTTCAGTCATGCTGACTGCTTAGAATTGAATTTAAATTGAAGATGGCCATATACATGGCTGCTACGTGTCGAGGGAGAAAATTATGAGAAATTGGAGATGAGTTTTTTCCCCCGCTGTTGAAAAATCAGCCTTGACACGCTCATTTCCTGTTGAGTTGACTTCAAGACCCTCATTAGATATTGACAAAATTAATCTACCTTTAAGAAAATGGCATTCAGCTATGGAATTCTAGAGAATTAGACCTCTAGAAAGCGGAGCTTAAAAAAAAAAAAAAGGAGGACATTTAACAGATTAAAGACTCAGGTAGGAATTGCTGTGAATGGCCGGTCAGCAACAATTCCCTATAGCCGTGCTAATAAAAACACATCAATACACGTCTGCGCTCTATATTTGCAAAACCTTAGCAGCCATAGCGTCTAGGGTCAGAATTGAAATTACAAAATAAATTAGTCCTGTGTGAACGGAAAGAAATGCTTACTATGTTATACTGTTTAATTGACTTCACTCAAATAGGAAATGACTGGGGTGTGACGCAATGCCGCCACCTGCATCTATATTTGTTTAATGCTCAAGATATTCACGCCCGGATTTATAACCAGAAGTGTGCGTGATCTTGACTAGAAGATTTTTTTCTACCACTAATCCCTGGAAACAATTGAAAAAACAAAACAAAAAGAGGGCTGCTGAGAAAAAAGAAGTCATTTCTCCTGAACAAGAACTTTCTGGCAAGCTTTCCCTCTTCTATCTAATGTAACTGAGTGAGCAAGCTAGCTACAATTGTTTTTAAAAGCCTGTTATTTATAGTTGATATTCGACATCCAATAACATTATATCAGATTTACTTTAGTTATTGGGTTGGTTATATTCCAGAAAGAACAGAACGGTTTGCTGGACACTCTATCAGCGTTTACTCAAAACTGGGATGCAGTGCTGCTTTTATTCCAAATGGGGTCCTTTAACATATACGGTATTTCCTTATAATGATTTTCCAGGATTTTCTTGTAATAACAAAGGTGAATTTTCATCAATGGATGACAAAAACATGTGCAATGAATTTACAAGTTTAGATGTACCATAGAACACCATGAAGGCCATCATCAACAAGTGGAGAGAACTTACCAGGGAGGCTGTCACATCAACAAAAGAACACCATACCCTAGGTGAAGCATGGTGATGGCAGCATCATGCTTTAGGGCTGCTTTTCTTCCGCCAGAACTGGGGCTTTTATCAAGGTAGAGGGAATCATGAATAAGTGTTGATTTTAGTGCAAAACCTTCAGGTGTCTGCTAGTGAGCTGAAGATGAAAAGGAATTTCACCTTTCAGAACAACAATGACCCATGGCATACATCCAGATCAACAAAGGAATGGTTTAACCAAAAAAAGATCGATGTGTTTGAATGACCTAGCCAGAGCCCAGACCTGAATCCAGCTAAAAATCTGTGGGTGACCTGAAGCAGGCTGTGCACAGGAGATGCTTTCACAATTTGACGGATCTAGAATGTTTTTCAAAAGAAAGTGTGAGTCAAGATGTGCCGCGCTGATTCCCCAAAAGATTGAGTGCTGTAATAAAATCAAAAGGTGCTTGAACAAAGTATTAGCTTAAGAGTGTGCACACTTATGCAACCAAGTTATTATATATATATTTTTCTTTTTCTTCTTTCCCCCTAAACATTTCTATTGTTTTTCACTTTATTTGTATACTTTGCAATTGAACATTAAAGGCAGGAAAATATCTGACATCATTTATCTAATTTTAATATCCAATCCCAATCAAATGCTAATGTGCCTTTTTTTTTTTTTTTTTTTTTTTTTTTTTACAAGGCGTGCAAAAACCAAAACAAACAATTAAACAAACAAACAAAAAAAAAAACATAGTGCACCTTGTATTCGTATATGAATTTGTTTACAGCACTTTTTCTAGATCAATCTGAATAACATATTGGTATTCGGTTTCATCCCTAATACGTAGTATATAAAATTGTACATTTTAAATATACTATGATTTAAATACGCATACTTAGGTCACTTTTAAATGTAAAAGAACCCCCAAACAAACAAACAAACAAACAAAAAATGCTACATTGTTATGATGGAATACTTACACTTCATTTAGTCATAAAAGAAACAAGCCTGCATGCAGCCAGTAATTTCATTCCAGATATATCATGGTCACTTCTTCTCTGGAAGTCATTACATGGAGTGTACTAGGAGTGTCACTTAACACACGTTGCTGAATACTATTTAGACAGAAGGGAAAAATCCAACTGAAATCCAGGCTAAATAAACAACCGATGCTCACAGCAGTGCTACCCTGCTAAAGGACCTTACTATCCATTTCTGTTTATATCACATAATCAGAACTTTTTTTTCCCAAGTAATCAATTATGTTAAACCCGTTGGTGTATCAATCAGCCCAGTTAATTGGGCTTCAACTCCAAAGCTTATAGCTGTACTACATGAAATTACATTTTCCACCAGGACACATTAAGTTCCGTCAAATTTAGTTGCAATTAGATGGGCATCACTGAGCTCCAAAATTCTGCTAATTTCAGGGGGGAAAGGTTCTTTGTGTTTCTCCTGCGTCAGCGCTTTTTGAGCAAGTGCACTTTTTTTTTTTTTACCCTTTTCCTTCACTGGGTGCCTCATTTGCTCTGCCTGATTGTGCAGGTCCTCAGGACCCTCTGCTTCATTTAACTGTTCTGATTTCTCAGGGTATGAACCACAAGAATAACCTGCTAATAGGGCAATCGGTCTAACCACACACACACACACACACACACATACACACACATGTAGGCGCACACACACACTGCTCCTAAATCATCTTGTTGGGTTCTGTGATGTGAATATGAATTATTTTGATATAGGAGATAAACTATACTATAGATTACAGACCACTTGCAGTGGTACATGTAAGGAATAAAATATGACTGGACATGCTGTGAAAGGAAAATCATTGACAAGGTGGTGTGATGTGGCCTGAAGATGATTATTTTCCGATAACACAATGCACTAAGGTGTTTTATTCCTCTTGCACCATAGCAATTTGCCAACACTTAATTAAAAATATATATATTAATGAACAACACATTGTACTTTTTATCCATGTATAGGTATACTTAATGTTGTGGAATTTCATTACAGCAGCTACAAATGGTCATTCATTTATCAGCCTCTCGAAGTTAACAGCACCAAAGTTAAAACAACAAAAACAACCTATCATAGGTTACTAAGAAAATGCAAAACCTTTCCTCCTAAAGGAGGAACACTTAAAATTATTAGTCTAACTATTACAAAATGCGGACACTGGAGAGTTTTCCTCAAAGAAAAACAAATCTTTGTAAGTTTGTTGTTGTTTATCATTAGTCTTAGATTATGTGAAGTATCTACCATACCAAGCCCCTATGAACTAGCTGTTTCTATAGAAACGGTAATATATACTGTAATGGAATGAATGTAATAATCTAAACCTGTGATGTGAATTACAGCACACCCATAAACACCTTCTAAGCAATCAGATTTGAGAATTCAGTAGCGCTGTGATATACATACAAATTGTGATGGCAAGATGATTGGGTCCAGAACGGGGTTGTGGGGTGTTCCCGGTATGAAGTGGTTAGTACCTACCAAAAGTGGTCCAAGGAAGGAGAACCAGTGAATGGGCGACAGAGACATGGGCACCCAAGGCTTATTGATGCGTGTGAGGAGCGACGGCTAGCCTGTTTAGCCTGCTGCTAAAATCTTGATACTAGATACCACAGCACACCTTCGGAGGTCTTGTGGAGTCCATGCCTCGAAAGATCAGAGCTGTTTTGGTGGCACAAGGGGGACCTACACAATATTAGGCAGGTGGTTTTAATATTATGGCTCATCAGAGTAAATTATCAGTATATTTAAAAACATTTCAATGCTACTTGCATGGCTCGGACAGAATCAGTCCATTCTAGTACCCTATAGACCTAATCCCTGGTATAGAAATAGAAAGCCTTCAACCTTTCAAACGCCTCAATAGCAATATACAGTACAGAACATGCAGTGCCTTCTAAAGTATATGCTATGTTTTGCAAAATTGCATGCCACACCACTTTCACAATAGTCATGTATCAAATCCACAAAAATACCCCCCCCCCCCCCCCCCCCACCAACCTTCTGATCATCCCAGGTTTAAAAAATAAAAGCAAGACACTGAAGGGCTGTTAGAACCCAAAATAAAAGCAAGGGAACAAAAAGACTGGGGAGCGAGGAGACACAGAGACAGAAAAATGGCCCTAGGCAAAAACTGTCAAAGTGAGACCTTTAGCATGCTCCTGCCAAACCAATCGGCAGAGCGTTCAAAACAGCTCCATCTGAGAATTAGACGGACAGCCAATTCCATCTGAAATATACAGTGCTTTATCCATAGTTTGCAGGTTTGCTTCGATCATTATGTAGGATCAGAGGTGACAAGTAAAATATCACAGACTCCTCAGCAAACCCTGTATTATTAATGTACTATTCCTCAAGTGGGCTCCAATAAGAAAGTAATGCAATTGTATGAATATGAAGGCTGACCCACTGGATAATCATTTTTTTGATTATTGCAACACAAAAATCTTAAACTGAACACTCAGTCTACCTTTTCAGTGAGTGGTGCTTTGTGGATTTTCAGCTCTGTATCTCTGTCTGTCTGTCTGTCTGTCTGTCTCTCTCTCTCTCTCTCTCTCTCTCTCTCTCTCTCTCACTCGCTCGCTCGCTCTCTCTCTCTCTGGAAGTTAATAAGACAAAAAATAAATAAATAAAAAATAGCTTCTCGTGTCACTGAGAAACCACAAAACACAAAGCACTCTATCATTGCCAAGTTGAAAACTTAAAGAAACAGCTTCACCTGACTGGTACAAATCGCTGACACCGAAGACTCCTTCCATAAATGTTTAATAAACATTGCTTAGCTTCACTATATCATTCGCTTTTCATCATTCATTTTGATGGTTGTTTTTTGTTTGTTTGTTTGTTTGTTTGTTTGTTTGATTTGTGGTGACCTGGACTGTTTTCTCGCTATCAACCCATTTCAAACGTACACAACAGCTCAATTTCAGCATCAGTTATGTGTATCATTGTATGACATAAACATCCGTACTGTGTATTATACAGTAGAAGACTTGGGGAAAAAAACAAAGGCATGTTCATAACATAACATGGGAACGTATTGAATGTGAACCAATCGAGTTCATTCGAAAATATTTCAGATGTCTACTGCCACTGTGGAAGTGCACAGGATTGGTTAAACCTTCTGCAGCAGCTTGTGTGTCGAGTGTGTACAGAAATAGGTGGGATTTGTGGGTCAGAACGCGTTTGAGAGATGGTGGGTATGGGATTTTAAAAAATGTAAGCCAAAAGAAGGAGCCAAATACACAGTTCAAGACATGTGCAATTGAATCAATTTTGGTGGATGTGTTTACATTATGATACACCGCCTTGTATTTTACATAACATATGTAATGTATATGTATATCCTTTTTCCCCACATTGTCCCCAGTTTGGTCAACTGCCGAGTCCTACCCACAAGCCATATGACAGCTAACAACCAGGGAGAGTAAAGGCTAACGTGCTTCCTCCAAGACACATGAAGCCAAACGACCACATTTTTCCAAATTACTGGGGACTGGACAGCTTCAGAAAGCACCAATTGTGCTCCATTGGCTTCTGGCTGTGGCATATATGCTATATGGCCAAGGGTTTATGGACACCTGACCAATGTACCCATATTGGATGATAGTCAGTTTGGGGGATGTGCTTGTTGAACATCCCATTCCAGATGTATCCCCCCTTTGCTCTTATAATATCCTGCACTCTTCTCAGAAGACTTTCCACTAGATTTTGGAGCGTGGCTGTGGGGATTTGTGTTCATTCAGCCACAAGAGAATTAGAGGTCAGTCACTGATGTTGGGTGAGGAAGCCTGGAGTGCAATTGGCTTTGCGGTCCATCCCAATAGTGTTCAGAGGGGTTGAGATCAGGACTCTGTGCAGGTTCTCAAGTTCTTCCACACCAACCTTGGCAAACCATGTAGCTCGCTTTATACAGGGGCATTGTCATGCTGGAACATGGTTGGGCCTCTTAGTTCCAGGGAAGGGAAATTGTAGTGCTACATCATAGAAAGACATTCTATACAATTGTGTGCTTCAAGCATTATGGTAACAGTTTGGAGAAGAACTATGTATGGGTGTGATAGTCAGGTGTAACATTGTTACAGAAGCTATTTGGATGAACAAAGAGCTTGGAAGCGCACCATTAAATTTGTCAATCAGTTTGTGGGTCTCAAAAACGGAGCAGGGCGTTCATATTACTTCAAAATGGTAGGATTTGCCTGGTTAAAGTCAGATCTGTGGCCTGATTAAAGTCAGACTGGTTTTGAGCAGACACTGTACTTTTCCTTTAATGTGTCCTTCAACATCCAAAAGTGGAATATTTGTGTTCTTGTAATTCCATACTAAACTGAAGTGATACATAACTATTTGAAGATGTAAATATTTCAAAATCTGTGCATCGCCATTTGCCATTGTTTTAAATCTGGAATTGGAGCACAGTGTGCACACACTAAACTTTTGTGTCACCCACTCACAATGCAATTTTTACAACACAGTTTGCTAAAATGAGCACACGCCTCCCACATATTGCTCTATACTACATCCTTGTTCAAATTGCAGCCCATTGTGTGGAAAATAATGCTAGAGGACTCAGAAAGAAATATTTTTTCTCTTGGATTTTGGGTGAAACTCTTCATTTTGTTCAAATTTGGATGCGTCCATGCGCATCAACCTGCTTATTATCCTTTTCACCTAACCTATAGTTAGACAGTATCACCCACTTATTAGTTTGAAAACTTTTTAAAAAAAGGTTTTTTTTTTTTTTTACATGTTTATAGTCTACCAAAGCCATTACCCATCTCCTGCTCCAAATGATCAATCATTCATGTTTAAATGCATTTAAATCTGTGCAGAAGTTTTTCTTCAACTTTTTCTTCTTCTTTTTGTTGTTGTTGTTGTTGTTGTTGTTGTTGTTGTTGTTGTTCTTCTTCTTCTTCTTCTTCTTCTTCTTCTTCTTCATATTCCCCTTTTTGTTCTTCTTCCTGTTTCATTTTTTTTGGTGTTGTTGTTATTCATCATCATCATCATCATCATCATCTTCATTTTCTTCTTCTGTTTCTTATTCTTTTTCTTCTTCCATACAGTACTTTTGTTAGTCTTATAGTCCCACATTAATTGTTCACTTCTGTTAAAGATCTAATTAGCATTTAATATTGAGTCAATTAACACTAGGTCCTCTCTCCATTAGATGTTATCTGTACTGTATATTCATTATTGCTGTAAGACTTTAGCCTAGTTACACTGTTAGTGCCTAAAAAAAAAAAAAAAAATTCAAGAGCAAGGGTTTCTTTTCCCACTCACCATTTTTCAGCATCATATAATGAGAAAACGAATGCAGAAGTAATGGAGATGTTGGTGCAAATGCTGGACTCAAAGTTCCAAAATGCAGTGCAGTTATTCGATGCAACTGCATTGACATTTGATTGCACAACTGATTGCAGTGATCTACCAGATTACAAGAGCATAGAGATGAAGAGGTGAGAGAACTGGACTAAAGTGCCGCTGCATCACTCTATCACCATTGAGATGAAACACCAGTATCAAGAGAACGGCACCAGTTTTAGCAAGTAGTTGAATGGCATTGTGGGTAATGTAGGAAGCCATTAACCGATTATAGTGCGAATATACCAGCCTGTCGATGAACAAAGTTGTTAACTATTAAATTAATTTGTATGTTGTTCAAGGTGAATTTTTTTCTTTAAGAATGATGCATACATTGATATTAGTGTTTCAGACTTGATGAAGTAATATGGTTCTTGCTAGTCTTTTGCAAAAGCAAGCACAAGATATAAAGTAGATTTGTGCTAATGACTATTTAAAAACACATCGCAATCTCTAACTTAGGTTACACTATTTCTCATAATCTAATAGTTGATTTGTTGTTCATTATTTGGTCGAATCATCCTCATCACTGTTTATTTTGCCAATTGCCTTTCCACAGACAAATACACCAACGTTCACTTTGATATTTTGAAAAGAATCTGTCATCCACTTGCCCATATTGCTGGACCACAAACACCATTTTAGATACTAGAAATAGCATTAAGCTCCAAATAAATGGGTTTTCAAAACAAATAGAAACCTGCAAGTAAAAAAAAACGGCAAAATAAATTTCCTTGGATGGACATTGGGATGTTAATGGAATCATTGCTCAAAACACACATGGGTTCTGTTCCACAGAGGGAAACAGAGAGACCTGGAAATGTTTGATAAGGCTCTATAATAATAATGACAACAGTTTTCGGGAGCTCATTAATTGAGACTCTTGGAGTAATTGCTTCTCATCCCGCGGGCTGATGCTGTCGTTAATGCCGAGGACTGTCAAACTGACAAACAACAAGTTGTGCAATATGGATTTTTTGTGTGTTTTTGTGTTAATAACCATTATCAGCGCATGGCCACGGGAAACTGTCAAGATGGCGTCAGTGATAAAAATGTTAACATGTGACAAAAAACACCTGCCTGTGAGAGTGACATTTCTATTTGCAAGCGCATCGGTAAGACTTTCATGAAGCGCTGTTAAGCTCTGCCTGAAGGAGAGGAATATTGATTAATGTGAAGGGGAGAAAAAAATAGGTTCCAAGTTTTAGTCTTTCTTCTTGTCCTCAGCTGTATGCCATGCACTTTACAAGCTTAGCTATTCATCATGGCACAGGCAGCCACTCTGAGCTTATGGGGGAAAAAAGAACAATGGATCTCTAACTAACCTTAAACTGACCCATGAAGACACCCAAGGGCGTAGACGATGTAACTTAGAATGAAATTACATGCGGGTTTATTCTCGGATCATAGAGAATCTGCTGCCGTATCTGCGATAATTACACCAGGCTACGACATTAAAAAACAAGGGAAGCTTGATCAGAACAAGAGGAACACGACAGCACTGTCATGAAGAACGTCTGATGGAATGCTAGAGACGTTTCTTTCTCATCTCCCCAGACGCCAGGTGTTGTCGAGGTGATCTGGAGAATGCAAATAGGCCCCAACAACTGCTTCAGATGTAAGCCTTCTTCATTTGTCATAGAATATGTTCATTACCCACTGCTCGGGTCCTAAAATTAGTGTCAGAACAAGACATCCTTGCTGGGTGATGAATTTATTTGCCGCACGTGTTGCCAGAGGTATTCAGATCGAATGCGCCGACGCCGCCTCCTCCTCCTCACGCACGTCCTTCACATCTCTCTGGCTCCGTTCTATATTTTTCTTCGCAGAAATATTAGTCAACAAGTCAGACAGTGAATCCCCAACTGTGCTGCA
The DNA here is from genome assembly GCF_001660625.3 of Ictalurus punctatus. Lineage (NCBI taxonomy): Eukaryota > Metazoa > Chordata > Actinopteri > Siluriformes > Ictaluridae > Ictalurus > Ictalurus punctatus. The sequence continues at coordinate 4,521,818 of NC_030433.2, read as the reverse complement.
AAGGACGCCACCCTCCAGATGGTGTGTTAATTTTGCGCTCAATATCAAGGTGTTTCATCTCATAATACAAGGAGGAATATCTGGTTTCAAGCAAAGTTTCACTCTAACCTTGCAGGTTAATAAATACTGTAAATAACAAGCACAATATCAACTTTAATGTTCCAAAGACGGTCAAAGAAAACGTGCGAGTTTAGTTTACATATTAAAAGATATTCTAAGGCGAATAACTCATATCTCGTAGCTACATCACACGAGAAAGAGCACATGAAAGTCAGAAATAAAACACAACATGATGTGCTGTTATAGAGAAATAATCAGCGATGAAGTGGATGGCCATTTCCATCCCGAATATACAGTATCTCACAAAAGTGAGTACACCCCTCACATTTTTGTAAATATTTGATTATATCTTTTCATGTGACAACACTGAAGAAATGACAGTTTGTTACAATGTAAAGTAAAGTGAGTGTACAGCTTGTGTAACAGTGTAAATTTGCTGTCCCCTCAAAATAACTCAACACACAGCCATTAATGTCTAAACCGCTGGCAACAAAAGTGAGTACACCCCTCAGTGAAAATGTCCATATTGGGCCCAAAGTGTCAATATTTTGTGTGGCCACCATTATTTTCCAGCACTGCCTTAACCCTCTTGGGCATGGAGTTCACCAGAGCTTCACAGGTTGCCACTGGAGTCCTCTTCCACTCCTCCATGATGACATCACGGAGCAGGTGGATGTTAGAGACCTTGTGCTCCTCCACCTTCCGTTTGAGGATGCCCCAAGAGGCTTAATAGGGTTTAGGTCTGGAGACATGCTTGGCAAGTCCATCATCTTCACCCTCAGCTTCCTTAGCAAGGCAGTGGTCGTCTTGGAGGTGTGTTTGGGGTCGTTATCATGCTGGAATACTGCATACTGATCATGCTCTGCTTCAGTATGTCACAGTACAAGTTGGCATTCATGGTTCCCTCAGTGAACTGTAGCTCCCCAGTGCCGGCAGAATTCTTGCAGCCCCAGACCATGACACTCCCACCACCATGCTTGACTGTAGGCAGGACACACTTGTCTTTGTACTCCTCACCTGGCTGCCGCCACACACGCTTGACACCATCTGAACCAAATAAGTTTATCTTGGTCTCATCAGACCACAGGACATAGTTCCAGTAATCCATGTCGTTAGTCTGCTTGTCTTCAGCAAACTATTTGCAGGCTTTCTTGTGCATCATCTTTAGAAGAGGCTTCCTTCTGGGACGACAGCCATGCAGACCAATTTGATGCAGTGTGCGGCGTATGGTCTGAGCACTGACAGACTGACCCCCCACCCCTTCAACCTCTGCAGCAATGCTGGCAGCACTCATACGCCTATTTCCCAAAGACAACCTCTGGATATGACGCTGAGCACGTGCACTCAACTTCTTTGGTCGACCATGGTGAGGCCTGTTCTGAGTGGAACCTGTCCTGTTAAACCGCTGTATGGTCTTGGCCACCATGCTGCAGCTCAGTGTCAGGGTCTTGGCAATCTTCTTATAGCCTAGGCCATCTTTATGTAGAGCAACAACTCTTTTTTTCAGATCCCCAGAGAATTCTTTGCCATGAGGTGCCATGTTGAACTTCCAGTGACCAGTATGAGGGAGTGTGACACCAAATTTAACACACCTGCTCCCCTTTCACACCTGAGACCTTGTAACACTAACAAGTCACATGATACCGGGGAGAGAAAATGGCTAATTGGGCCCAATTTGGACATTTTCACTTGGGGGTGTACTCACTTTTGTTGCCAGAGATTTGGACATTAATGGCTGTGTGTTGAGTTATTTTGAGGGACAGCAAATTTACACTGTTACACAAGCTGTACACTCACTTTACTTTACATTGTAGCACAGTGTCATTTCTTCTGTGTTGTCACATGAAAAGATATAATCAAATATTTACAAAAATGTGAGGGGTGTACTCACTTTCGTGAGATACTATATATATATATATATATATATATATATATATATATATATATATATATATATATATATATATATATTTCATGTTATTTCTGAAAAGCATTTTGTGACATAATTATTCATGGTATCAATATTTGAACCCTTTCTCGCAGTACATTGGCGTTTCATTCCGAATGGAAATTTACTTATCGTACATTTTCGATGCGTACAAACTAATGAATCATTTGATTATTATAAAATTAGGTAGGACACTGTTGGGTTTCTGTATGTAGAGTATCATGACTCTGTTTAGCTGCTGGTGAGCAGTGTGATGGAAAAAGAGAGGGGTGTGAGCCCCCTGCTGGCCAAGCAATTCACACTTCTAAACAATAACATTGGTACAGAGATAAAACTGACAGCGCAACTAAAGCTTTTTTTGACAGTAAAACATTGTAGACAACTGCCACAATAAAATTATAGTATTGAAACCCGGTATGCTAGGTGAAAAAAGACACACTTGTGAAAAACTTCAAATTCTAAATTAATATAGAAACAGTAGCATATTATGATAAGCACAAGGACATGGAGCTGCTGACTTCGACAGTGCTGTGATATAACAATATAATAGTTCTGATCTGAACAGTATAATATTTCTGATCTTTTTCCTAGACCTAATGTCCTTTACATAAACTGATGCAAATGTTACAAGTCAGAAGGACTGAAGTTTACACCACAGTAGGAAAATATAGGACGTTAAACACACTGTGCCTCCTGCCAATCATGTATCGTCCGCCAACAAATTGAGGCATCCAGACAGACATCCAGACCCACTCATAGCGGCCAATTCTCTAACGAATTTTATGACCTCTGTGGGCCCATTACAGTCTGCTTCCCACACCAACACCTGTTCAGCAGCAACACTAATCAGTGCGTCCAAAGGAAACATCCCTACAACTCCCACCAGTGATCAACTCTCAGCAACAATCCATCTGTGTGCACATTAGAGCCATGTGGACAGCCAGTGATGATGGAAAGTACGCAGTTACAGCATGTAATGGTAGCAGAGAGTGATTAGAATATATGTTCATCTACCTGATGAGTGTTCTAACTCATGATACTAAAAAAAAAAATTACTAATTAATGTTAAACATGAGGGAGTGTGTGGGTATAGGAAAATAATTAGTGATGAGGTGGTGTGACACCACACAATGTAATAATAATGATAATAATAATAATAATAATAATAATAATAATAATAATAATAATAATAATAATAATAATAATAATAATAATAATATACCAATAATATCACATCCTGACATGTTTGATTCCTCTTATGCCTTAGCAAATTGCCAATGATTACAATTGTTTATTAATGGGAAAAAAAGACACATTAAACATTGGGAGTTACTTTTAACGTTGCGGAACGACCATGAAACGTTTAGGTTAGTTCCTGTCATTCCCCCACCAGCCTCTCTTTTTTCCTTTCTTGAAGTTAATATGATATGCATTCACTAAGAAACTGTCCTGTTCTGACAAATTAAAAAAAAAAATTCTGGACAGATCAAAGTGCTTCTATAAATGCTAAATAAACATCTACTTATAGAATTCTTCCATGACACCATCAATGATATCATCAGTTTTTCTTTGGTTTAGGTTATGTAGAGTGTCTACCATACTAGTTCTTGTGAAAAGGCAGGGGTGGAGGATGGAAATTGCATATATTAATTTTGTAATTTTGCGTTAAATGAAAGTAAACTTCTGTCACACACAGTTTCGCTCTAAACATCCCGGTTCTTATGTCGAGGAACGCCATGCGCTGCTGTTTGTTTTGGTTTCCGTTCGAGTCAGTCTCTTCCCCTGTCCCGTCATTGGTTTGCTGCCTGATTGTGTCCACCTCTTCCATGTTAGTCCTTGATTATTTTGTATATTATGTATATCCTGATGTGTCAATGTATTGTCGCAAAGTCTTATTGTGCATTTTGGATTGTTAAGTCCGAGCTTTGGTTTCCTATTTTATTTCCATTGGCTCTCAGCTCTACGGACCACCTTCCTTGTTGTCATGTTTGTCTACGTTGCCATGTGCATTTTGTTTTGGTCTCTGCCCATGTCTTCATGCACTCAGTGTCCCGTACCTGCAATACCAACCCTTTTGTTATTCTGCTATCATGTTCATGGTCATGACTATGTTTCTGGTTTCTAGGTTTGTCTTTGTTTGTCTTTGTCTTTTGCCAAGTTAACTCTGTTTGCACATCGCCTGACTTCTGTCGGTATTCGGGCTTTGATTCTGCTTCACATTTTGGATTTGTTTGCCTGTTTAACTATAAAGACTCTTAACCTGCAACTGTCTTCATCTCTGCTGCCTGACAGACCCAATTATGATTCTTGGAGTTCCTGCCTCTTGACACATATTACAACTCCAAAGTCATTTTCTATGTACACAGAACAATAAAAATAGACTCACATATTCAATAATCAGTGTCATATTCATTGTTCTTGATGAGAAATTAGTAATCCTATATTAGTTTTCAAGGTCCAGTGATATTTTTCCACTTCAGATTTGACAGATGATGCTTAGAAGCAAGACTGTTGGGTGAAATGTTCACCTCGTACTTAATCTAAGATGTTTTTTTTTTCAATAATAGGAGTATGAAATTACCCTGTAAAGAAACACAAATGAACACATTATTACGTATCATAATCTTTCCTCTGTCAAGGTTTAGGAAGAGATCCTTGGCAGTCTCACCAGGCAATTCGAATAGGATAAAACATTTTTGGACAGCTACCCAACCATTAAGTGAGATCCATTTCAATGCTCACTGGAGCATGTGAACAAATAGGTCTATATAGTGGTCAGGCCCAAAGTAAAAAAAAAGAAAGCCTCTGCTGCAGGCCTGAGTTATTGCATTATAGCTCTGTGGCATTGTGATTTTACGCTCAGCCATGGCACACATAAAGATCAGCCCACAAAGAGTGAGAGAATGAGCCTGTAGTTTTCAGAATTCTCACAATTTCATGTCTAAACTGGGCACAGGGCTACTTTAGTTCAGCCTGAGGGACCATTCAGTGGCAGGTGAAACACCTCAATGACTTCTTTCACACCTTCGGCGTTGCTGTCACAGTGTGAATACCAGACCCGCTCTAGCTTTTCCGCAGGACTTTATCTGGATAGCACAATGCATGCAGCACATGGATGTCTGGGTTGCCTTTGTCCCTCCATCTGGGATCCAGGTGAATGGTTCCTCTTATAATCAGTTGCACAAGAGATAGACTTTATCTAGTTCCGAGGTTTCACCAGTTGGAATGGGAGCCATCCTACCTGTCAGGTCGAATACCATCCATCAACCAATTCCACTAAATTCAAGTTCTCTGAAATTCACAGATTAAATGTTAACTAATTGTAAAGCACTACAAAGTGTACAAATAAATGTTACTGGCTGCAAATTCATGAAGATTTGTATGAAACAATGAACCGTTTCTCATAGAAATACTGTATTTTCCTAATGTATGTAATATATAGGGCAGTATTCAGAATATTAGGTATTCATACTGAGGAGAAAATCGACTCAAGGAGTTGTGTAACATGTCTCTGTATATGAGGAATTATCCCTGCATAAATGATGTTAAGTTGCAAACTCTGCCTGGTTGATTATCTATCTATACACACTATAAAATCACACATTTCTGCTGTTTGAATTTTTCTTTTTCATTTTACATCATCTTAAGATTTTAACATACAATCTTATGCTAGAACTTTTTCCAAAACATTTAAATGGCAGCCCAGATATTGAGGAGTAGTCGCTGTTACATGGAATGAAAAAAGCTACAATTAGCTACAATGGAAGTTAAATTTCAAGTGTGGTCCCCAAAAATTTCACATTTTTTGTAAAGGTTTTATTTATTTATTTATTTATTTATTTATTTATTTATTTATGCTTTTCAGTATTTAAACATGTTACACTGATAGTTTCCCTTACATATACATTTGTACAACCCAATGGGTGTAACATTTCTGTATCCGTATATGGCTACTACTGTACACAGAATGAAAACATTTAATTTGAATAAATAATAATAATAATAATAATAATAATAATAATAATAATAATAATAATAATAATAATAATAATAATAACAACAACAACAGCAACAACATTGTTTGTACACACCTGTAATATTTCGTAGCAAACAAACATGGCCAAAAGTATATGGAGACCTGTGTATTGAAAATCCGATTCCAAAATATTGAATATTTGGATATCCAGAATATTGAGTTGTTCCCCCGTTGCAGCTATAACAGCCTCCACTCTTCTGGGAAAACTTTCCACTAGAGTTTGGAATGTGCATGTAAGCATTTGTGCTCCTTCAGACACAAGAGAGCAAGAGGCTGGGCACTGATGTCAGGCCAGTTCATCCCAAAGATGTTCAGTTGGATTGAGGTCAGGGCTCTGTACAGGCCACTTAAGTTCTTCCACTTCAGCCTTCAATGTCTTCATGGATCCCACTTTGTGTGTAGAGGCATCGTCATGCTGGAATTAGTTACAATGAAAGGAAATCTTAATGCTGCAGCATACAAAGACATTCTAGACTTTTGTATGCTTCCAATTTTGTGACAAAAGTTTAGGGAAGGCCAGCACATGGGCATGATGGTCAGTTGTCCATATACATTTGGCCACATTGTGTAGTTTAATTCTATTTCCCAAAATATGAATAAAGTAGTGTTTATATATATATATATATATATAACTTTAAACAGGTAATTTCCTGTTATTAGATAAGTGGTGGCTCAACAGTTAAGGCTCTGGATTACTGATCAGGAGGTCGGGGTTCAAGCCCCAGAACTGCCAATCTGCCACTGTTGGGCCCTTGAGCAAGACCCTTAACCCTATCTGCTCCAGGGGTGCTGGATCATGGCTGTGCTCTGACTTCCTAACAAGCTGGAATATGTGAAGTAAATAATTTCACTGTGCCGTAATGTATCTGTGACAAATAAAGGCTTCTGCTATTCAATGTAGCATTCCAATCTAGCCCCTGGAAGTAAAAACTTTCTGACTTTTCTGTTTTTTTCTTGTTGTTATTATGAATACTGTATGAATAATGTGCCCCCTCTTCATATCTGTATTTATGTTCATTTACAACAAATTTTCTCTTCATTTAGAATAATGTTTTCATATATTTTGTTATATTTTGTAAATAAATAAGATGAACCTGTATTGAACAATAGGTTGTGGTACCAGCATAATAATGGAACCTCCATCCACACCGATGAAAGAGGATTTCTAAAGGGAATCAGATAGCAATCTTCACTCTCCCTGGCCTCCCTGGCTAACTCTGGATGACAGATTCAGACTTTATATAGATCATAACTGTTTCTCCTTTTTCTGTTTAATTTTTTTTCTTCTTTTCTTTCTTTTTATTTCAGGGGAGGGGAAGACAGTGGTTGGTGATATGAGGTCATTTCTTTTAGGCACCTTCAAACCCGCTTTATTGTTTCCCCAGGTCACGAGGGTCGACACATATCACAGCTATTATTCTGCTCTAACAAATGGCTGCCCGCTCCTTTTGATGTATGGGTCCCTATTTGAGTCACTCCCATAATACTGGTGAAAGATTTTTTTTTTTCTTCCTGATTTTTTCCCCCCGATGATAAATCTTTCTGCATTTATTTTGTCACTAAATCCTTTTAAATCACAATATTATGTGGAGACGTGATTGATAATCACACTTTCGACAAAGAATCATCTTAAAGGGCAGAGTAAACACATCACGCACACCACTTGGGTAATATTTGACATTGTGTTTGATGTTGCATTGGTAGTAGAGATACGTGTGGTAACTGTGTAGATAACGAGAAGTATGGTTCAGTGTCTCGGCTTTAAGGGCCATGTATCTAATGATGCATTCATAATGCATTATGTAGATAATAGTTATTTAGTAATAATTATTAAAAAAAAAAAAAAATTAATACATGCTAAATATACAAATAATCATTTATAATGGATCTATACATTTTTAACATGTAGTGTTAATAACACATTATATCACCAGTTTCATAAGCTTTACATGATACACACTTATATAGACCATTGCAAAGGCTATGAATCCTCCTGGACTGACTTGTGTTAGTAAAATTTGTTTTATTTTAATATTTCATAAGATATTCAATTTATATATATTTAATTTCTAAATGTAGATTATTGACAGACATATGGCGTTAATATCATAAAGATAAGAGATAAAATCTATCATTTATTAGTCATAAATAACTGAAAAATCATTTTAGTATTTGGGAAAGTTTTGTATTACGATTTTTATCTAATATATATATATATATATATATATATATATATATATATATATATATATATATATATATATATATATATATGTTTTGTTATGATGTCCTGATGGAAAACAAGTAATAAAAACATCAATGAATTAATAAAAAAAATAGATAAATAAATAAATAAATAAATAAATAAATAAATAAATAAATAAATGAATAATTCCAGAAGTATTGTTTTATGATTTTTATAATATATTAATAAATATATTTAAAAAAATAAATTAATAAAAATAATGCAATTATTTCATTAATGGTCAAGTTTTATATTGTGATTCCCTGATAATCTTTTTGTTATTCATTTATTTATTCATTTATTCATTTATTTAAAAAAATAAAATAAATAAAGATGTAATGCAAAGTTTATATGTTTATATAGTTATATATTATGTATGTACATAATGCATATGTATGTATGTATGTATGTATTTATATAATGCATGAATCATGGTAACAATTTACAATGCATTGTAAAGATAGCTATAAAGTGTCATGCATTTCCATGAATAATTAAACCAATATGTATAATGCTTTATGAACATCATATATCATGATAAGAATGTGTTCCTAGTGTATTATAGATATGACCTTCATATAAATTTTACTGAAATTTGGATTTGGTATACAAAATGTTTCATTCATTAAAAAAAGAAAGAAAGAAAGAAAGTTTTACCTCTGGCTAGGATTTCAGTTGTGGGTAAATTTGCCAGCTGCAGGGACATTTGGTCTTTAATGAGCTTCTCGTGCTAAAGTTGGGAGCAGGGATTTTGTCTGACTGCATCTGCCATTCAGCGAAGTGTTTTCTCTCTGAGCTTTTCATAAGAATGAGTTCTACTGTCTGGTGTGTTGCTCGGCTTACACACTGGGGCAAACATTTTGAATCCTGCGCTACATGTGCCAAGCTCGGGCCTTACTAAGGAAGCACTCAGGCGAGTTTGTTTAGCTCCCTGCAGCTAGCTTTGAGCTCATTATTGAAAGCCCAAAACCGTACCCCGGCTGGTGAATTATTTATGCAGCCTGCCGCATGGTCAAGGGCTCTTGTGCTTTGCCATGTGTGCAGGATTTTAATTAAATGGTGCCAGTCACCCTTACACGGGCCACTATGACAGACAGGGGGATCTAGTGAAATGTTACACACGTATTCGGGATAGTGCCAACAAGAGAATTGTGTCATGTGATCATAGTGCATCCTAAAGATGTTAAATAGTTAAATGATGGTTTAAATCTATTACAAAGTGAAATCAAAATAGAATTTTGAAAGTAATTAAACCCTAAAAATTGTGTACGTTCCCATCCATGCAAAATGTAAGTAATCAGTCATTTGGCAGCATGCTGTTATAGGAAAATAATCAGTGACATGATGGCATGATGTGACATAAAGTGTATTAGCATCCTATAACATCCTGAAGTGTCTTATACCAGAGCTACTTACCAATGATTACATTATTTTTAATTTGTTAATGAAAGTTATTACCTTTTATGTTGTGTAACAGCCATAAGATAAGCTATTGCGTATGTTATAACAGCTATACAGTTATTCCCTCACCAGCCTCTTTTTTTCCCTTCATCTTGAGGTTAGTAATAATAATAATAATAATAATAACAATAATAATAATAATAATAATAATAATAATAATAATAATAATAATAATAATAATAAAAACTCGTAAATTCCACTGTCCTGAAGATGTAGCGAAAAACTTGACACTGGAGACTCCTCCCATTAATATTCAACAAAAGCCTCTGTGAGTTGTTGCTATAGAAACAATAACATTAAAAGCTATCCTTTCAATTGCAGCTAGAACTACTGTCCGAGCAGCTGTTATAGAACATTCATCAACATCTTCTTGCCAATCAGATTTGATCAGATGTCACCTTCTTGGAAGGAGTCTCCAGTGCCAGCACATTGTAACAATCAGGGTTAAAGCTGTTACTTCTTCACCACATGAAATTCATTTTGCTTTGAGGCTTCTTGCTGACTTGACATTTTTTCTCTTTATTAACTTTAAGAGGGAGAGAAAAGGCAGGTGAGAGGCGGGTGATGGAATGACAATTTAGAACTGCCAGCTTGTTTCAAAACTTTACATTTTCATTTACATTTACTCATTTAGCAGACGCTTTTATCCAAAGTGACTTACAAATGAGGAATTACCTTAAATGTAACTACAAATAAACAAATAGTATGATGTCATTCTTGATTCAATACACAGTTGTATGTGTTATCGGTGTTGCTGTGATATTAAAGTGTTTATAAACCATTTCAGGATGTGCTATTATTGGAAAATAATCAACTTCAAGGTGGTAACGAAGTGTATTATTTCTATAATGATATTTAAAGAATGTTCACTTTAATATAATATACACTCACCGCAAGCTTTAATAAGAACACCTGTACACCTGATCATTTATGCAGTTATCCAATCAGCCAATCATGTGGCAGCAGCACCATGCATAAACTCATGCAGATACAGGCCAAGACCTTTAGTTAATGTTCGCATCAAACATCAGCATGTGATGTGATCTCTGTGACTTTAACCGTGGGATGGTTGTTGTTGCCAGATGGGCTGGTTTGAGTATTTCAGAAACTGCTGATCTCCTGGGAATTTCACACACAACAGTCTGAGTTTACACAGAATGGTGCGTGAAAAACAAACAAAAAAAGAGACACGGTATACAGTTGTTCCTATGAAAATGACTCATCTCATCTTTTCTCTTATCTCTAATGACTTAGTTAATAAATGTTCCTCTTACAGACTGAGTTCACAAAGGATATGATTTCCTCTCAGCTCATGCTATTTGGTTGAACGGAATATTCTCAGATGATCAAAAATGTTTAGTATTAGCTCCGAGGTTTGATTGCCACTGGATCCTCTCATTAGGCATGCAAAAAAAAAAAAAGAAGCATGTACGAAATATATAAATAAATGCAAAAAAGCGCAACAAGTCATTAAATATTTATTCTGGCAGTAATTGGCAAACAGCTGATGGAACAGCGTGAGGTCTCGCTCTCGAGTCCTAAACTCTCAGCTCATAGATGTTTTAAAGCTCTGTGAGTGTTTTGCCAATAATGGGCAGTAGACAACTCCGGCGATTGCAGATGCTGTTTTACTCGTGATACCGATGCAGATACGAAGGAACGGGAAGAATAAAGACCTTAACTCATACATTTCAAATACATCAAAAGTACAATTATCGCATTTGCTTATTGCTGGGAGTGAGAAAAGCAAAATGGGGATTTATACAGGAAGAGAGTAATACCAGATTTTCCTTTCTTTTTCAGAAAGCACACACACACACACACACACACACACACACACACACACACTCCAGACACATGAGGCTTCCGCATGACCTTTTGTCTGAGCGTATCATCACAAACCAGAATCCAAGACCTAATCCAATACCCAGAAGTAATTAGCATAGCATTAACCGAGTACCAGATAATACCCAGCTCCCTATTAGTATTTTTACAGAGCTATGTGCAGTGTGTGCACAAGCAAGCCATTGGGACTGTGTATTGATCATTCGGAAATGTTATAGACACATTAAGGACACAGAAAAACAACCATGGAATAGTGGCAAGGTGTGAGAGAGATTTTACCATGTGCAAATAATGGCTTGTATGATAGTGTATTTATTTGAATATTCAAGACACTGCTGTGAATGTACAGAAAGTACAGAGAATGCACTGACGATGTGCCCAAAAACATAGTTTTCTTGCATACTAAGAATTCTCAAATCCGATTGGTCAGAAGGTGGTGAGTATTTCTCTATGAACTTGGACAGCTTGGCCAGTCATTTTTATAATGAAGTATGAACAGATTCTTTTGCATTCAAAAGACATTAATGTGCTTTGCTTTAATGATGTAGTACTATTTTAATATGCATTCTGAATTGTTAAGAGGATGCATTATAAGTAATGTTAATAACACATTATATACCAATGCTGGAAAAAAAAGAGCTTTGTAAAGTGCATCACAAGACCTGTCTTGCTTTTTAGTTTTCTTTAATAAATAAAATAAAAGAGATACAATTATTGTAAAATCAATCTAACAACACTTTCTATGTAGGTCATATGTAGAATAAATACATTTATACCATGTTATAATGCATTCATAAGGCATTAGACAGGTCATTATAATTATTTCTGAAAAGGTATTACAGTTTGTAGCTTTGCTTATAATGCATTTATTCCTTGTTTAAAGAATGCATAATACGTAGAGCTTATAACACATTATATCTCCATTCTGTCATCTCCTGATGCAATGTGCAAAGTCGGGCTTGGTGATATAATATGTTATGAACACTACTTATAATGCATCATGTTAAGGTTTTATACTGCGTAATAAATAACATGCAGTGCAGTTTCATAAATGATTATAACAATGCCTTATGAATGCATTATAACATGGTATGAACGTGTTCAGTGTTTATTAATAGATACAGTATTACTTTCATAGGAAGTGTTACCAACTTCTGAAAGAGCTTAAACTGAACATGATACAAAATGGCGATGAATTTCTTTGGTATTGGCATTATAATGTGTTTATAATGTTTATTATGCATTGTAACATGTTATATATTATATACATATATATGCATATATTTTTAATGAACTTATTATCTCATGGATATTACTGTGGTCATCATACATAGACTAATGATACAATCTTTAGAGTATTCTTTTAATACAGTTTCTTGTACATGTATGCATGTACTGTATACACCTGTTGCACATTGCACTTAAACAGACACTATCTCTACCACTATAGTGCAATGTTCTGATTTTCATTAATGCAGACTGTTTTTTTTTTTTTGTTTTTTTTAAATACAATGTTTACAAAAGTACGTGTGCATGAGTATGGTGTACATCCAAGGTTAACGCTCTCCTGCCATGTTGCAGAGCCCATAAAGGAGACAGAGTGAGGGTAAATGGAGATCAGGAGTCAAACACTCGACTAGCGTGCTAAATTATCTGCGGAAATCAACAATGTCCTCATTAATTACACAATAGGCCGTTAGTCATTTTCCCGCTCCCCCTCCCCTTCCCCCAACGCACACCCCATTCCTGCCTCCTCCTGCCACGTGTTGTGATGAAGAGGGCCTCTGGATGAAAGGAGGATTTGTCTTTGACGCTGACATTGCTGCTGATAATGTAGTGAGTGACTCATACTCACCTTCAGTTCTCCGATTCCTGATTGTGTGGGTGAGCCACTCTACCCCCACCCACCGCACAACCCACTGCTACCGTCTAGTCTGTCATTTCAATTATTTATTGCACGGGATGCAAAGAGATGAGCTGTGTATTTATGTCATTGATATCCCTGATAGCTCCATGATACCTTTTCTGTACTTGTGTGTGGAGGAGCACAAACTTTTACACTTCAAGGATGTACGAATGTTGGTTTTTTTTGGGGTTTTTTTGGCCGGACTGTGATTAAATTCAAATTTCCATAATATTCTACAGATTAGATGGGACCTCCATAAATATTGGCACCTGTCATACAAAAACGATTGTACACAAACCTAACAACCTTCATGCATTTTGCAAAGGAGCTCCACATTTTAAACCTCAGAGTACTCAAAAATACACCAAAAAAGACCAATCTTCTTTTTTTTATCCTCTCTAAAAAACAAAAAACAAAAAAACAAAACAGCAGATCGACAAATGTATCTGGAATGTTCTGAACTCACCGTTATTAACAGACACCCCTTGAAAGCCTGATCCCTTTCAGTACCTCTCACATTAGTAAACTTTTAGCTGTTTTTCTCATCACGACTCAGTTTTATTGTTTAAAATATACAGCATATCATCTGTAATCTATAAATGTGTTAGACTTAGCTATTATTACACAAGTATATACTGAATTAATATCAATTAACTATATTTAATAGTGAAACATAAATTCTGGTTTTCTCGGCTGTGTGGATGGATTTCACAGTCCGCATTAATACTGTTTTGTGGCTAGTGGTCCTGGGGCTTTGTAAATTTCGCTTAGTATCAGCATATTTCATCCCAAAATGTGGTGGCCAGGCAGTTCACACTTGGCCATAGGTAGAGCTTTCAACAAGATTATGAGCCAGATCAACACAAAATAGTTAGAGAACCAGGAAAATAATGTTTTACAATGACCATGTGAGTCTGATTTGAAATCTACAGCAGGGGCTTCCAAACATTTTGACCAAAAAACCCTTAAATAGACATCCATCCATCCATCCATCCATCCATCCATCTTCTACCGCTTATTCCTTTTCAGGGTCACGGGGAACTTGGAGCCTATCCCAGTGGTACAGGCCTATCCCGGGGTACAAGGCAGGGTACACCCTGGACAGGGTGCCAGTCCATCGCAGGGCACAATCACATACACACTCACTCACCCATTCATACACTACAGACACTTTAGACACACCAATCAGCCTCCCATGCATGTGTTTGGACTGGGGGAGGAAACCGGAGTACCCGGAGGAAACCCCCGCAGCACGGGGAGAACATGCAAACTGTGCACACACGGCGGGACTCGAACCCTGGACATGTGAGGCGAACGTGCTAACCACTAAGCCACTGTGCGCCCCCTTAAATAGACAGATAATGAATTTTCTGCAACAGCAAGCCTTGACCATCTTGAATTAAAAAAATTCCAGGTATATAACTTAGGAATTATTGTAACATTTTATCATATGCCAGTAACTTATGGAACTCCTCAGGGGACATGTGAGGAAAATGTATACTTCAATGCTTTTTCATTCTTTTGCAAAACTTTTGTTGTTCCACCGAAGAAACTTTGTGATCTCTCCATTTCTTTGCATTCTCTCGAATTTTTTGGATTATTTCCCAATTTTACGTTCTACCGAGAACATTTTATTTAAGCCCTAAGCGGCCATGCATTATAATTTTTTTCTTTCTTGTTTTCTCGTGATCGCGACTTAATTTTCTCGTGATTTTGACATAACAAAAGTTGTTTTCTCATGGTCTCGACTTAATTTTCTTGTGATCTCGACATTTTTGTATACACAGCAAAATCCCCAGTGTTTATTTAACACCCAGATTGTTTAATTTACACCCTACAGTGTTAATATAAGTCCATTGGACACAAGTGAACACTCTGGGTGTTAATTCAACACTAGGGATTTTACTGTATACACGACATCCATCATCCCGAAGTCAATGGGCTTTTTGAATGGGTTTTGGTTAAAAGACCAAAATAAGGTCTGTAGTTAACATGATCTCAATATATTTTCACGTTTTACTCTACGACATAAAATACATCAGTAATACCCCACTCGTGATTTTATTAAGCTTTTATGTGTCTTGAAAAAGATGGTTGCTAACAAGTGGCTAAATGGGACCACGGGGTTGTCGGGGACATTAAACGTCATCGCGCCAAACAGGAAAACTCATCTACTACAGCCTCGTCGTGTTCATACACGCGCTCTTGCAAACTATTCCAACTCAAACTTTTCAACTTATAGATGCTGGATTGAACTAAGATCCGTCTCCAACCTTATCAGACATTGCAGGAAGAGAATCGGTGCTATTGTTCTCTGTATGTTATTTTTGGCTCATTCTCATGGAGGGTGCCAATAATTCTGGAGAGCACTGCAGACTTCTTAGAGAAATATGAATAAGAGCGAATAAAATTTCATCTCCGAATCTCAGTGTGGTATCTCAGTGTGGCAAGTCTTTAGCCAGAGTGAACTTCAAGACCTTTAAGTAAGTCATATTGCAATTTCACACACAATCACAAAGGCTGAATTGCTTTTTACTCTACCCGTGATATCTCACCACTGACACCAAGCTGCACACGGGCTGTGTTTCATATGCTGGTGAAGTTACTTGGGAGGCTGGGTTGGTATTTTAAACTTGAAATAAATTACTGTAATTAAAAACACATAATTGAAATGCATTCAACTAAAACATTGGCCATCTCTTTCTGAGAGGGAGTAGAACAAGAGAAAAGATGAATTCTGTAATCTGTGAGTGGAAAGACTGATCTAACATTCTGCGGATACTTTTACAGCTTTAGCTCTCATTCTCGAGCAGAACAAGTAGACATATACGTACAAAGCCCATCCATTATTTCCCAGCAGTAGTGGATTACTCCTGACCCGACATGGTTTGACATTTACAATATGCATTTTATTATAGCGACTGATCTGTGAATTAATGTTGGTATTGCAAGCCTGCAAAAAAAAACCCTGCACAATCCGAGCGCCAGACTGACCCTCCCTGCTTCTCCGTGACCTTTATTTAACACACACAAATTCCACACACTGAGCCTTACAACACTGGCAAACAGAATTGACAATGACATATGGTAGTGTGCGGATAACGCGCATAATTGAGAGCTTTAAAAATAACTGATGCCTTGCAGTGGTTTCTCTTCTCTATCACAGCTTTATAAGGGGGGGAAACACTTTCATTATTAGAACAAATCAAGATCATCACCCATCAAGCTGAAAGGATTTGTTTTTTTCAAGGAATGTAATTTAATTACGAATAGGACAAGAAATAGAAATTAACCAGAAAAAATACCCAGTTTTGGTTATTAAAGAAGAAGGAAACAAGCAAAGGAAATATATTAATGGTTCTGGGAGGTTCAGATGCTTTGTCATAGTGCTGGCAAAGAAAAAAGAAAAAAAAGAACTTTTTGCACATTAAAAGCCCAGAAAAGCAATGGCTTGAACGTTTAAGGCTGCAAAGCCGGCAAATCTCTTTCAAAGTTTCGCTCAGCTGTTCCACTCCATCTGGGTTTGGACCAGACTTCCAGTCTCGCTGCCACAGGCATCGGTCATCGCGAAGGCCCAGCACACCGAATGCAAATTTCTATACACCCAGAGCAGGGGGGTTAATGAATTGTGAGTAGAAATCCAACAAACAAACAGGCCTGTTTACCCAATAAGCTTTAAAACAAATGCATGAGGCACGCTGATGCAATAGAGAGAAAACACACAGCAAGAAATGTGCTCACATTGGAATTCTAAAGCACTCCTCTGAAACTTTATCCCCAACAGCCACGATTAGACTGCTGAGTGAGACTGCAAGATCACAGAGCAACAAAACCAGGGTGCTTTCATCAAAAGCGACTCCATATTTCACACACAGCTTTTAGCTTAGAAATCCATAAAATAGTAAATTTTCCAGGACGTTCTGAATCAAAAGTTGTGTGAGGCAATACCTTTAATGTATAGTATACCAGGTTTGGTTCAGTGCATGCAACTGGAAGCAATGCTACACCAAAGAAATACAAACTTGAAAGTCATGCAGGCTGGATAATGTCTAGGGAGCCCTGCTGGAGAACTATCAGTCACTTCTTACTGCATCAGGCAGATCATATCACATACATTGCCTGCCAGTCATCAACATGTACTACTTCTCCATTATTTAATTCATTGGCCAATGATCTTAGCAAATGCCAAAAAGAAAGTGAAACAAACTACTGTGCTAGGCTGCACATTATTTTAAGTAGAGTGCTTTAATGTTTATGTTTAAGTTGTGTTTTAAACGGGTGTATGGTTAATATATGGTTTTATAATCTTAACAAATTCATAAACCTGCGCGAATTGGTGAAACCTTCCCAACCTTCTTTGAGGATGGTGTACTGTTTGTTCTGCCAAGCCCTGATGGAGCTGGACCATAGACATGGACCCTTATTATTACTTCGATATACTGCTTCCATTAGTTCAGCGGGAAACTGCCCTGGTGGTCCTATACTTACTGCTAGAATGAACCATGGTGCCATGGAATCTTGGATTAGAGCAATTAGGATCCATGTGCAGAGTTGTCACTGAACAGGCAGTCAAACAGTAAAGGCATCAAAATATCAGTCACAGGGAGAATTCAACAGAAAACATAAGGTAATATAAGTACTACTGGTTAAGAAAATGGCAAGACTTCGCATATACCAATGAGATGAAACAGGAAATGGGAGTATGACTAGAATTTTGGAGACAGTGACCTCTGCTGGCAAGGAGGGGTACTATCCTGAACTGATGTGACATGCGTAACTTCCTGTATTTGAATCCATGATTGGTTAATATCAGGCATGACTGAGAATAGCAGCAGTAGTTGAATGATTGGCTGATACAAAAAAATAATAATTGACATTTTCCCAAATTCTATCCCAGTCATGGCTTTCTCTTGGCTGCAGCATTACCCTACTTGAATTTGTTTACATTTATTTACTCTCATGAATCACAAGTTCCAAACAAAAGGTGTAAAAGTAAAACCGCTCTCCTTTCCAAAGAATTATGCCCTTATCCAACACCATCCTGGTAATGTGATGAATTGGATATAATATTTAAGTCTATTGTGTGTAATATTTAGATAATTATCCTGCCATCATTTAAATTAAAGCAGCCTACATTCAGAGACGGACCGCTCTATGGCTCTGCAATATAAAGATCAATGCTGTGTTCGGTATTACTGGGTCCAGAGACCTCCTCATCTGTGTCCTCTGATAGTCATCAGTGGACTCCTAGGGGACAAAAAAGTAATTTAATAATTAACATGAGTATACAAGAACAGCAAAGAAAATAAATGATGGTGGTGAAAGAGAGGACAATGAGTCGACATTAACAATCAGGTCCGTGGTGTGACTAACGAGCTCGCCCCGAAACGTTTTAATTAGCAGCCCACTGGACGGCAGAGTGATTAATGAACACAATTTTATTTAAGCTTTGCTCTGAATTAATACCAAATTGACATTTAATGAAAATTAAACTTGCCGCCATCAGAATTCAAGTTGTTTTCAGGCTTGGAAACAGTAGCCTGCATGGTCAACGAGCTGGCCACCAAAATACAATGCAATACAATAGACTAAAATACAATCCAATAAATAAAATACATTTTAAAAAGTACTAATGAATCCTAAACAAAGCAGACAAGATGGCTTTGTTTTATTTCTCCCACTCAATGAATCTCGCTCACTGTACACTCATTTTCCTTTCCATAATCATGAATATGTAAATGCACGATTTGGCAAATCTGCATAACATTTCCTGGCACCCCATGCCATGAAGTTCATTTAGTAATCACATGACGCTTTCTGAAAGCGACGGTATATGCAGAAACGGAGTAAGATGCAAACGCTCTGATAGTGCCGCCCTGCTGCTCTTTTCGTTTGATCTCTCATTTAATATTCGCGTTGGCGAGTGAGTGAAAATAGCGGGGGTCCGTCCAACTGTTTTCATGCACATTTTGAATGTGCAGATAAGAAAAACCCGATTGGATACCAGCAGATATTTAAAAGGTTTAAATATATTGACCAAAACGATTCATCTCAAGTGGTAAATGGTGGTGTATTGAGTTTTTGTTTGTCTCCCAAATCCAGGATAATCACATGACAAATGGCAATGAAACTACAAGTTCATTTGTCACATTTGATTAGAATTAGTGAATAGAATCATATCATGGATGTGGCTTGGTGAGGGTTGACATGCAGCTACCAATTTGTCTAGACGGAGGTGAATGCAGCGCATCGAGATTGGTTTCTGGCCCTCTGTAACTTTGTGTTGCACCAAGCCCAGGACCCTCCTGACTGTAGCATGCATGAATCAATATTTCAATGAATCTGCAGATCAAAAGAGGTCTGGAGCTGAGGGCTTCTGTTACAAGCAGCCCACTGCCTTTTTTTTTTTTTTTTTTTTGTCTTTGTAGGCCTCCCAGCCTCTTTGCTCTACTTCTGTGACCATCTTCCCTTCTCTTTTCTTTTCTTCTCTTCTCTTCTCTTCCAATCAAAAGTTCTTACTGAAATAGAAAGACATTTTACTGAGAGCGGTGCTAAAAAGAAAAAAAAAATCAGAAAGAATTGCACTAATTTAGAGAATTAGACTTTAAAACTGTCAGAAACTATTTATGTACTCACAGAAATTTGTGTGGGGGAAAAAACAAAACAAATTCCAAACATTCTACTATCGCAATTTCATACGACTAGCTCTTTAAAACAACCTGCAACTGAATCGCGCTTTTAAACTCTGGTCTGAGTAGAATTAGACTGTTTTTATTGCATTTTTTTATGGCCAAGGATTTCATGCCTAATATACCGCTAGTAGACAAATGACAGAAGTTAAGTTGTATTTATTTGTTCCACCAGCTTTGTGTTGCACCAAGCCAAGGACCCTCCTGACTGTAGCATGCATGAATCAATATTTCAATGAATCTGCAGATCAAAAGAGGTTTGGAGCTGAGGGTTTCTGTTTTTTTTTTGTTTGTTTGTTTGTTTTTTGTCTTTGTATGCCTCCCAGCCACCGGTTTTGGGTCCCTTTGCTATACTTCTGTGGCCATCTTCTCTTCTCTTCTCTTTTCTAATATAAGGGTAGTAGACAAATGACAAAAGTTAAGCTGTGTTTGTTGGTCCACCAGTGAAGATCCATGTGATCTTAAAACTCTTAAAATTTCAGATTTTTTTTTTCCAACGGAGGAAACACTGTAAGGAAGTGTACGGGAATTTTTTTAAAAATTGTTTTTGTAGTATCGTGGCATCGGCAATTTAGAAGCATGACCAGGAACCGATGTTAAAACAGCGTCTTGCACTTTTATTGCAGATTTGACTTAACAAAAATTTAGAAATCACAACTGTAGTTTGTTATCTTGTCGTTAAGTGCATATGCAGTATGTTTGACCCAGGTCATTCTTATTATGCCATTGATAGGACCATTCACCACTCCGATTGGTCTACCTAGACGCCGCTCAAAAGCAACTGGACCTCTGTCGAATCCCCACCAACTGGAATCCCTTCTACACAACGACGTACCGAGGAAATTCCAGATCTTGAGCAACTTCGGGTCTCAGTCAAAGCTGGCGTATTTAATAGAGCCCTTCTAAAACGGAAAGTGTCTTGTCATAAATCATATTTATGATTTATTGTCTTAAGTTGTCTGATCTTGTTACTGGGCTCAGAATTTGTGTTTCACATCAGGATATTATTACCGGTGGCCACGGGATTAATACCCTAACCAGACTTAATAAGATTCATTAAGATCAACTCATCGCTGGACGAAGAGTTGATCAGCTGTTGAAATATTAAGTTTGCACATTTTTCCCATTGGGAGCTCAATCTAACAAAAGGAAAACTTAATTTTCCCTACAGCTCCTCCATTTTATAATCAATAGCACAGGAAGGGGGCGGGGCATGACAAATCAGTGGTACTTATTCTCCAGGCCTGCACTACACTTTTGTGTGTGTGTGTGTGTGTGTGTGTGTGAAAGAGAGAGAGAGAGAGAGAGAGAGAAAACCTCTTGAGATGGCTGTTGACGACTGTGACCACAGAGCCATGCACACTCTTAGCTCAAGCATCTTAATGCTCTCATCCTTCATCATGTTTGCGTAGCCAAATTCTGCCTGGGAGACGCACAGGCAATAAAGCAGCTCCAGCACTCCGCAGAGCTCATGCAATCATTCCGCAATCTAGTGAAAATCAGTTTGGTCTGAGGTATAATGAAGTTTACAGTTAATGTCCCACAGCAGCAGAGTAGACCAGAGCACTAAGCCACAAAGTACAGTCTCTTGTTTAGAATATCAATAGGCAATTACGAGACAATATACTAATGTACTGCAGGTGAATAATGCATTATATTATTAATGCTCTTTTGTTAAGTCGAGAAAAGTAGGAGGAGACATCGTAACTTCAACCGAAGACCAGAGACGAGCTTTACCATTGCACACCATGTTCCAGCTGGATAATTTCCTTGAGCTCATTTAGCCTCAGAGCATTATTCTTTTTTTTATTCTTCACACAAATGCTTTAATTAATTCCTGGCAAACACGAAATAAAAAAGGGACACCAGAGAGGCCCTTGCTATTGTTACCAATATTTTCAGAAGCGTCAGCTTAACTTGCAGGTTATTACTGCAGGTTGTTTCCCATCCTGTCAAACCAAACCGCCTCCTCTATCTTGACATCTATTCGTGTTCCTCGTATATTTTACATATCCCATTTTGTCATCGTTTATCTGCTGTTTGTCATTGATGAAACTGTGCCACATTTCAGTGGCGTCCTACGTAAACAAGCTGCCGAAGTGGTACTCCGAGGTGACTACAAGCCAAATGGCTCCAGGGAGAGATGTTTGCGTAATAACCAATTACACGTTGAAATAAGACAACTCAATAACAGCACACGCTAATTATATGCACTAGGCGATCTCCATCAGTTCCCAATGTACAATCCTTGGCTTCACTGATCATCTCCTCCATTTGTTTAAATAAATGTGGAAAGGAGGCTCAGAGGCCAGTCCTGCTCCAGTTTCAGCATTAGCACCTTCCACACTACTATTATCATCAAACATCATCAAATATGAAGTGCAAGAAGGTGATATGCGATAACATATGGTGTTAGAAAGCAGAACTTAATTGTGTTTCCTAAGAAAAATTATGCAATGAATTACGCAAGACAAGGTTATATGTTTATGAGCTTGAATTCACACATGGACGTGACTGTATAATTATGTTATACTTGATGCTAACGTATTGTACGTGTGTGCACATGGACCTGCCCATCAGCAGGAGTCACAATCTTGGTCAACCATGATTAAGGCAAAAGACAAACACGTAAGACAAATCCAAAAGTGCAGTTGAACACTGATGCAAGCTTCAAGATACACAATAAGCAATACCAAGAGCAATACCAGGAGAAGGCTCGGATTTAACAAGCACAGAAATAGCAGCGTCCTTACATAGTGAGCAAACAGGAAGTTGTGTTAAACGTTTAATTATCAGAGAGTTGGGCAGGATTGCTGGAAGGGAGGAGAAATATCCTGAGCTGATATCCCTCCAACCATCCATTTTCTATATGGCTTTTCCTGCACAGGGTTTCAAGGAGCCTGGAGCCTATCCCTGGAGACTCAGGGCACAAGATTAGGGATATCCTGGATGGGGTGCCAACCCATAAAAGGGCACAATTACACACACATTACAGACGCCAATCAGCAACTACTTTGGACCGCAACTACTTTGGACCCCCCCATTCCCCCCCCCCCCCCCCAAACCCACAGGTGCGAGGCAAACCTGCTAACCACTAAGCCACCGAGCATAACTTTGCGAAGTCTTGTCAATACTAGAGATCAAACTATGGAGCCAAGGTATGGAGCTGTAGCACTGTAGAAATGTGGTGTTCTGGATAGTTCAACTGAAAAACAAAAAAGAGAAAATAACCACAGGATCTAATACATAAAACGTTTTAAAGTAAATATTTCTAACTATAACTTCCTAATCATTCATTGAGCGTCAGCTCTGCGTTCTCCATGCTCAGCTGATTTCGGCGATTTCTGCACACGGTTGTCAAAGTTTGGCTTTGTTTTGCTTTTTCCATTGCCATATTTCTGGCCAATGAGTTTTCACGAGTAAACGTTAGCCCTGCTCACCCCTCAGAATGTTTATCTATTAATTACATTTTTGGTGCATTTAATTACATGTCGTGTGAAATCGAATAAAACGAAACAGTAAGTGAACCGAAAGTATAAATTTCACTCTGATTCAGACTCATAAGAGGAGAGAGACCAAGAATTGGAGGGAGTGCAATGTGCAGTAATTTATTTCGAATGATAGCTGCCAGAGGCGGGAACGTCCCTTCTTCCACACGCCTGGCATGTGTGCTGCCGCCGTAAATGTCAGCGCACAGAAACGGGCACTCACGGGTCATTAGAGAGGGCTGTCAGAGCCCTGATTTCACTCTGGCCCTGCTGAGAGCAAGAGAGAGAGAGAGAGAGAGAGAGAGAGAGAGAGAGAGAGAGAGAGAGAGAGAGTTCACCCTGTTAGGGTGCTGCAGTGAGGCGCAAATACTGAACTCATCCATTTAGAATGGAGCAAAATTCCTCAGCGTGCACAAACTCCCAAACTGTTGAATGCTCAAAGGGCAGTGACATGCTACATTTACAACACAGGTCTTGCATCATCTGTGAAGTGAACATACTTACATTGGCCCAAAGAAAACATGCTGCTCAAGCAGACAGGAACACAAAAGAAGGCATGTAACTCAAGTCTGTTGTCTTGTTTTGTGGATGCACAGTGTTTACTGTAGTGTGTGTGCCATAGAGATGAAGATGTTACAGCAACTGAAGTATGAAAGAGAAGAGAGAGAGAGAAAGAGAGAAAGAGAGAAAGGTATACTAGTTGCATGTTGACAGCCAATTTGTCACTTCAAACGTGGAGGGCTGACCTGGGGGTGGAGAAACGGCAATCTTGGTGAGATGCACCTGAGCCTACACAGCAGTGACACTTCAAAGAAAAACACACTCTACCCCGTTTAATGCACATAAGGCTCTGGGTGTGTGTGTGTGTGTGTGTGTGTGTGTGTGTGTGTGTGTGTGTGTGTGTGTGTGTGTGTGTGTGTGTGTGTGTGTGTGTGTGTTTGTATGTTTACCCGGTACTAAAAAAGAAGAAGAATGATTCATTAAAATATGTATATGAATAAGATATGTTTAAATTATTTATTTATTTTTTTGTAAAAAACAAACAAACAAAAAACGTACAAATTAATAAAAACACGATGCAACAAAACAGAAAAAAAAGGAAAGGTGTCCGAATATCAGTAATATGCTTCCACCGCCTTTTAATTCTTCATGAGATCAGCTTCCATTAAACATAGGAATGAACATTCCTTTGGGCTATTAAATTTTATTTGCACATATAAAGTAGCAGTGCATGCTTATACCAATGACTGAGACATTATTTAATTCCTCATTATGAGAAAGAACAGAAATGGTTCATATGCTGGTTCATATTATACCTAAGAAACCAGTGTGAATTGAAAAGAACACTTACATTGCACTATAAATAAAGGTTATGAATATGGATATCTGTTTCTGAAGGGGGTTTATGATTCGTTGTTCGTTAGGAGACTTCAATCAATGTGAAACATATACAGTATGGGATATTTTGTGTAAGGAATTAAACAAAATAGGCCAAACAGTCAACAACAGGACCGATGTAAAATGGATTATTTTGCAACAGCACATCCTGAAATGCTTTATTCGTCTTATGCAATAATTTGCCAATGCTTAAATTCTTTAATTTATTAAACAACATCATGTCCGACATTTGATACATGTATAGTTACATTTAATGTTGTGGAACATGAATGAAAGAAGTTAGTTCCCACTTTCACATTAATTATAAACAATTGTTCCCTCACCAAAACTTGCATTTTTTTTTCCGTCTATTAAAGCTAATAATAAGAAAAAATTGCAGCTTGTCACATAACTTGAAATCTACAAAAAAGCACAAACAAGTCCCAGTAAACGAGTTGTTACTATAGAAACATGAACGTGATAACGAGAAGCACAGCCTCCATTACAGTCAAAGTTGCTATTATCAAAAATTAATCGGACTAATCACATTAAAGGATTCAACAGTGCTATGGTATGAAGTAAATTTTAATTCTAAGAAAATAAAATTACTAAGACAATTTCTTTGAATTATTGCAGCAATAAAGTCTTTTAAAAATATGGAAATTCTAATTGCAGAAAAACAATTCTTTGTTCTCGGTGGATAAATCATAAAGTGGATTGTAGAACGCCGAACACGTGTATGAAATAAATCTGTTAATCTGAAGCCATGTCTCATTTCCACAATCGTATTAATATTGCATCTACACTATCAGAGTATTAAAGGTGACGTTTAAATTAGAATGTGAAACGTATACACAGGAGTGCATGTGCATTTGTGTGTATATACTGTCTATGTGTGTGTATCTGTGTGTGTGTGTGTATGTGTGTGTGAGGCCAACATTTTGCTTTGAACAAGCAGCTAAGCTCCCTGAGGGTCTCCTGCACCTCATTCTGCAGCTCTAATCATGCCACTCACTACTCACTCTCCAAACCTGATTTTACCTTGGTGTGTGTGGGTGCGCGAGTGTGTTTTCTGCACTAATGTCAGCTGATTGATGGGGTTTGTTTGGTTTTAATTACACTGTAGGTGACTGGCCATGTCTGCACACTCCAATAGAGCGGAAAGCTCCACTTGGTTAGAGCAGAAATTGGATTTCCGAAAAACGAAACAACAGTGGATGTGAGGTGCTTCGGACAGCATGCAAGCACACACACACACACACACACACACACACACACACACACACACACACACACACACACACACACTCGCAGACCACCAGCACTCCAATGCAACGCTGTCCAGTTCAGTAATAAGCCATGAATAAATATTTGCTTTCCTCAGGGTCAGAATAAAAGCGTGATTCCATAAACCACCATTGAATACATACCAATAAAAAGCTTGGGTGTTGTAGAAAATGCAATAAACAAGGAGAAATCTTTGGTTGTCAGGCAACACTCAGATTAAACAGAACGAATTAAAAAAAATGGACATGATTAGCTTTAATCTACGGTTAGCTTTAACACTACCTGTGACGTTTAATGTGGAAGAAAAAGGTACATTTGTGGACTCTTCTCAATCACAAATAAATTTGTTTTGGGGAAAAGAAAGGAATAAGCAACAACAAGCTTGAGATAAAATAGACTTTCAGACAAAATACAAGCCACAGACAAAACATGTATCTTTATTTGGGATTTCTCAGTCAAATTATCCACACTCTCCACTAAGCAAGTAAGTCATTTGCTTTACATAGCCGTTATTTCAGGAATTAAACACACCAGGCCCTACAGGTATAGGAAAACAATTAATGACAGGGCCTTTATTTTCCTATAACAACAAGTTTTATTCCTCTTATACCACAGCAATTTGCCAACAATGACAAATTTCTAACGTTTTAAAGGATGTCCTGCCCTACATTTCACCTATTTAATGTTGTGGAACGTCCATGTCCATTAGTTCCTGCTATTGCTCTCATTAAAATAGATAAAACAGTTGTTCCCTCATCAGTCTCTCCTTTTCTCCCTCTCTCTTGAAGTTATTATGACAAAAATATGAGGAGAAATCCCAAAGCCCTCCGCCCTGAAGACTTTCCAGTGGAGGAAAACGTACAGCTTTACAAAGCCTCCGACTTTTACAAAGCGCTAACACTGAGACTCCTTCCAAAAACGGGAAATAATCGTCTCCTCACAGAACATTTAGACAATTCAACAATTGCATATAAATCTTATATATACTGTAAATCCTTGTATAAGTTGTTACTATAGAAGACACTAATGCATTAGAATGACTGCACTGATATAAACCCATGACTTATCCTGCTACTGTTAAAGCTGTTATTATAAGTAAATTAATTAACTCCATAATGTAGAAATTCATAATTACTACATAACTAGATAATGTGATTTGTCAGAAATGCAGTTATCAATGCCATCACTGGGACTATGATTTCAAAATCAAATCAAAATTTGCACGTATTTACAGACATGAACAGGTAAAGAAAAATGATTACAGTCTAGATTAGAGCTTATCATCATAAAAAATTGTGTTTAACTATTAGCACGTGTTCTTCTACTGAAGTTATATTTCATGGTATTTCTGTAATAATTGTGGAATTCGATGGTGTATTTAGACACATGTAAGTGCATGTTGTATTTAGTATTTTCCCCTATAATTATTATAATTACAATACATGGTTAGGACATTGTAATTACACATATTGCATTGTAAATGTGCAGAAATCATGCTGATCTTTGGCCATGGTATGAGTCTTTCTGGTCATATAATGTAAACCAATAAAAATCAATTGTTCAGCTCGATTCAAATGAAAAAGCTACAAAAGGGAAAAGCTAGTATTAAGGACAAACTTAGGGTTACTAAACAAGCATTGATTTGATTACTCATGAATGTGAAGTCACAGAAACAAAAATACACTATATGGGAAAAAATTTGTGGACACCTGACCATCACACCCATATGTAGTTCTTCCTCAAACTGTTGCCACAAAGTTGGAAGTGCACACTTGTATATGATGTCTTTGTATGCTATAGCATTACACTTTCCCTTAACTGGGACCCAAACCTGTTCTCAATGCAAGGTCCATGAAGACCTGTTTTACCAAGGTTGGTATAGAAGAATTGAGTGACCTGGACAGAGCCCTGACCTCAACCCCACTGAACACCAGACTGCATCCCAGGCTTCCTCACCCAATAACAGTGCTGACCTCACTAATACTTTTGTGGCTGAATGAGCACAAATCCCCGCAGCCATGCTCCAAACTCTAGTGGAAACCCTTTCCAGGATATTGGAAGATCGGAGATTATAAAAGCAATAGGGGAATTCATCTTGAACAGGATGTTCAACAAGCATATATGGGTGTGCTGGTCAGGCTTCCACAACCCTGTGGGCATGTAGTGTAAATTGGAAACAGAAATGGTGCTTGGGTCTGATTTTGTAACCAATGAGCAGTCGGTTACAGTAGACTGTAAAACATGTCAGGTGGTTAAACTTGGAAATGAAAGTTCACCTGTTGCCTTAAAAATGTGAACGAGCTCAAGTTGAAAATAATGAACTCGAAAAGTTAAGTTTCACAAGTTTTACAAGTCGAGATAATGGATTACTTTAAGTTTCATTTTTGAAAACTTATAAACTTGAGTTCAATATTCAAAACTTGTCATGACAACTGGAGTTGAAGAGAAGAAATAACTTCACGTAAGTTAATGGGGCTATCATGTTTTACAGTGTAGGTCATAGCGATTTTTAACTAGAGCTAGATAATTGGATGGGAAAAAATGATGAAGGAAAGAGAATCATGATAACATCTATTTTCCCAAATATGTTGGATTAAAACTGAAATCTGAACTACAATGGGTCGAAGAAGACTCAACATGCTGTCACTGCTAGTGACTGAGGACTGAGGACTTCAAGAAAGAAGCCAGTCGCCAATCTTTTGTGTGTCACTGAGACTATTAAATTCTCATACGCATACAGGATGTACTAATCCATCCCTGGACAGTGTTAGCATTTATACGTGTTATGATGAAGAAAATCTGAACACATTGCCCAATCTTAATCAAATTTGTATTTTTATTTTTATTTTTCATGAGATCATCTTCACAAAAACATGTATACGTGAAAAGATTGTGGTGCTTTAATAGCCAGTGAGCTTAGATGAGTTGTGATGCTAGAGAGCGCTTGTTGTTTGGATGGTGCGAAGCAGTGGTGCTTGCTGTGTTTCGCTGGGTTCTGTTCAGTCGTGGTTATCTCTCACTCCATGCCAGACCTGGGATTTGCCATGAGCTGCACTGCGCCAGCATGGCACCACCGGGCACTGAAGGAGGTGATGTGCTTCACCGAGACCGAACAGGTTTTTCTGGCTGTGATTGTGCTGATGAGCTGTTAAATAGCACAGATCTGCCAGCACCTCCATCACTTCGCTAGTCTGCCTGCCACCGCTGTCATTACCTTATCTCCACCTTCTCTCTCTCACTTATCTTTCTGAAATACCCATTTCTGAGCCAGATGCTTTCTCCATCAGCGCTGCCGCTCGGTCTTTGTGTTTCTCTCTTATCAACCTTTCATTTCTGTTGGGTTTTTTTTGGCACCGTGATCACCATATCTGTGCTCTAATGTATCCCAGCCCCCTCTTTGTTTGCTTTTTCCCTTTTCTTTCTCTCTCTTTCTAGATCTACATTTCCGTGGGTCAGTGACAGAGAGTACAAATGGGTTCTGAATCGGTGCTCTCCTGACTTGTCACGCTTTAGAGGGAGAGGGACTGCCATCGCTAGTGACATGGCTCAGCGCTCACCGTGCCTGGTGCGCTTCATTATGTCCTAGCTCATGGATCCAGCCTCTTTCTCTCTCTCTCACTCTCTCTCTTCCCCCATCCAACATCGCCTCCATCCCCCCATCGGCACTGAGACAGCCCCCGCTGCTGATGCACTTACTCCATCCAAGGCTTTTTAGTCCAAGAGGCCACTTTTTTTTTTTTTTTTCCTATCGAGGCTGCATTTCATTGTCAGTCTGGCTCGCTTGAGCCGATGGCGTGTTTGGGGGAACTGAGCTAGTCTGTGGAATTTCAATTTTAAAAGTAGAAATGCAGATGGGAAATATCACACCTCTGCGAGGCACAGATAGTCCATGTCCTGTAGTGAGAGACTGAAGTGCACCTGTCCATTACTCTGGATATCCATCAAGGAAGATGGATGTGGGGTGCGTATAGAGAAGCTGGCTTTGACCAAGATGGAGAAAAATAAAACAGGCTCTCGGTGGGACTTGAGCAGAGCATCCTGAGTAGGGATGTAGCAGAATATCAGCATATTATTTGTAATAAAAATATAATGTTGTCTAAACAGATATGAATAGGATGCACATTATTGTATTTCTATTGTATTATTGTGTGTGTTTTTGTTTGTTTGTTTGTTTGTTTGTTTGTTTTTACTTTCTTTCTTTAGAAAGCTTGCCAGATAGGTTGACAGGACAGAGGTCTCCACTGGGACCTCATGGTGTGCAACAAAAAAATTGTGTGAGCAAGATGTTTATACTTTCATTCGGGTGTGAACGAACAATTAGATATGAAGCTCACAGAACAAACAAAGATCACATTCATTAGCCAGGATGTGCGACAGTCCTTTGTAACTGCCTGGTAAGGATTGCGGTCATTTAAATTAGGCTACTGGTTTGTTTATATTTTGTGAAAACGAAGCAATTAAATGTATTAAAAAATATCTTAATCAGGTTCAAACAAAAAATAACTGTGCGAGTGGGATGTAAAAAGAAAATTAGTTCTGCTCACACCCACTTTTTAACCATAATAAACTTTGACTTTGTCCTAATTACAGCGCTAACAATGATCAATCTTTATCAGATGCTCTGCGTACTAAAGTTCTTCACGCTCGGATTAATTTGTGTCTTAAATAAAATAAAGTGTGCGTTCGACGTTCAACATGTAGGAGTGCTCGGCACCGTCCCGCCTGTGTCTTTAGGGGACTGTGGTGAATAAACATCCCACCCCCACCGAGACGTTTGGTTTATCTTCATTTATCCGCCTGACAGCTGCTCATCGTTTCCAGCGACTTTGTCACACATGTCATGCATGTCACAGCATGCCACAGGACGTGGGCGCTGTGAAGACACACACATACACACACGCACTAAATCAAGACAGCTCTTGAGTGATCATGTCCAATTTATTTTTGTTTTATTGCCAAGATGATCATCACAAGCCTTGTTTTCACATTTAACGGTGGCAACTGGATTGCGTGCTGTATGCTTTTAGACACAAGGAACGAGAAAGAGAGAGCATCACATCTTGAATAAAAGGGCTTGCAGAAAGACCGAGCAAATCAATAGCAGCACCCTGATAGATGCAGGCTGGAGGGTAATTATTGGCCATTGTGTGTCTTCAGCATGGGATAGCAGAAAATGTGACAGATAATTAGGAGGTGGTGATTTCAGAGGTGGAAAAAAAAAACATAGTCCTGCTACAGGCTACATAGTCGATGGACAGAATAAATAAGTCAATAAAATAAACAAAGCCACCGTGCTCGGAGTACTTATGCAGCGCTATAATGCAGCAAACTATCCAGACAGCGTGAGCGTCTCCAATTTATGCAGCCTTTCCTCCAGAGAAATAAAACATTCCAAAATAAATCCATTTTCAAACATCAGTATATATAATATCTTGCTGCTTAATGCAGTGTGCTTTCTGGCCATCAGCCAAATGGAGGATTAAAAGTAAGCACTGGTGATGTGGCAGACTGACCAGTGAATACATTTTAAACAGGTTTTTTTGGGGTTTTTTTCGACAATACAATATATCGAGATGCTGTGCGGTGTTAACAAAATGTAACTCACATCTCAAGCTGAAGCCAGAGCTCATCTGTACCTCAATCAGGTTAGCTCCACTCGAGAGACCAGCGCAACCTTGCAGTCTTGCACACATTTACATAAGAATTTACCATCCGTGGATTGCACCGCTGTTACACCGACGCGGCTTTGATTTCAGTATGCAAGGTTTGTACTGTGTTAGCAGCCCTGGTCGTCCTGTTGTGTGTTGCAGTTCTGTCTTAATTTTTTTTTACGGCTGCTAAACATTGTAAAATGCAGGAAGTGTGTCTCACTCATGTTGTGTTTTTAAACTCGACGGATGCCATTTGCAGGCCTGTAATGGCAGCAGAGGTGTAGAAATGTTCCCTTTTTCCTAAGCGAAATAGGCTCATAACTCATATTTAGACTTCATGTCAGATGGTTGAAGAGAGATGGAAAGATTGAGCCAAGTCGCTTCAAAGTCGGTGATGCTGGTACCACTTAAGAACCTCCTCCACCTGCACCTAGAAAATGTCTTTCTGTCTTTGTGTCAAAAAAAAAATAAATAAATAAAAATTACAAACTGTGTGTATTCAGAGCTGTGAAAGTTTCATCAATTTTTATGCGGGGAAAGTTCCTTGTATTCAGAGTTGGGTTACGCACAAGCTTAAGTAGATTCCCTGAATTTAATTAAGATGAGTAAAAGTTCATGCCTCCAAGGATGCTAGATTTTACTTGAGAGGATTCGGGTTTTTTTTTTTCAATAGCATTAGGATTTTCAGTGTTGACATCAATATTTCATTTCATGACAAAGATCATGTTTCCTCCCTGCTATCAGTTGTTGAGTTGTACATACTGAACATATTTATTATTTATTATTTATTGGTAACCACGACTGGACTGTAGAGAAGTTTAGATTATTGTTACCACAATGTGCTCCAGATCCATAGCGATCCTGGTCAGGATGTTACTGGGCAAGTGGTTAGTGAAGCTGCGATGGACTGGAGTACCATCCAGGGTGTATTCCCATCTCGCACCCAGTGTTCCCAGGGTAGCCTCCGGATCCACTCAAACCCCTGACCAGGTTACTGAAGATAAATGAACAACGATAATCAATATCACAGATGATAATCAGGAGACAATTTGCGATTGTCCTAAGGTGAGAATGAACCGCGTACTTGACTTGATTATCTAACAAAAATAAATAAATAAATAAATTAAGCACATTAGAAACCCAAATAAAAGAAAAATAAAAAGAGTCTATATAGCTGCCTAGTCAAATAGCCCATTAGTAGAAGAAGAAGCTATTACTCTACTAGTACACCAAACCCCCATCAGAATTGCTGCCCTATTCCCCAATAATGTTCGAAAGATGGGGGGTGGTGGGGGTAGAGTGAGTAATGGACGAGGAGACTGACAGAGAGGCTTCAAATTTCAATGTCTTCAAGCAGATGTTCATATTATTAGCTCTTAGTCTTAGCACTAGCACTTATTTCAAACAAATCACACATCACCTGGAAAGTAACTTTAAATTAATGGTACTATTTT
Organism: Ictalurus punctatus; assembly: GCF_001660625.3. NCBI lineage: Eukaryota > Metazoa > Chordata > Actinopteri > Siluriformes > Ictaluridae > Ictalurus > Ictalurus punctatus. The sequence goes on along the minus strand of NC_030433.2, from coordinate 4,488,371 downwards.
GCATACGTTTTTTTTTTTTTTTAACTTGAGGAAGTTTAATTAAGTTCTTGTGATAGACAACATCCTTACAAACACCTGCTAGGTCCATGAGCATTGCGAATTTTTAAATCTTTATTATTTGAAAGCTAAAAACTGTTTTGAACATTGGCATATAATTTGAAATGGAAAACGGATTAATGCAGCACGTCTTTAAAACTTTGATCATTTTACGCAGTAAAATGGTGAATATATGTTTTTGTTTTTGTTTTTTTAAATAATGTAAGAATTCAGAGAATGACAAGACAAAGGTGTACAAATTTAAACAAAGGTGACGATTGGATTTCATTTTTCATATGAATTGTATCAAACTGCTTGTGTTGGACATGTTGGACGAAGCAAGACCTTTGGGCAAAATCTGATGATCAGAAGAGGGGAATACGTCTTGTTGACATTGCAGTTCGACTGATGTTAAGTCCAAAATTAGTGGCTGATTGTTGCTGCGCCAAAAATCACCACAACACAATAGAGCACAATGCAATCAGCGCTACTTTCTGATGACATTTAAGACCAATCCAGGCTCTTCCTCAGCAGCCTTCACACTGAATGCACCAATCATCTTGACTTGTTTGGACTACCATTTCAGAAAAAGATCTCAAATTAGCCTGCTGGAATTTGACTTGGAAATGAAAGTAAAAAGAATAAATAACAACAGGAGTGATATTTTCTCACAGAAAAGTTTTCAGATTGCTCCGATACGCATTTATTGGCTGTGAAACAGGCTAACCTGTCAGTTGCTTTTCATTTTTTTTTTTTTTTTATGTGCTGTGTGTCAGCACTTCATCTCATCTTCTCATTAGCCCAGGAAAAATAAGTCCTTCGTTTTTAACTTTGAAGATAATTAAACACATAATGGATATCACTGTCACTGAGCAACTCGTTGGCTCATTTATTGGCTGCAGTGTTTTGTAGGCTAGCCAAATTAAAGGGTTAGAAATGCACTTGTTACTAATTCATTTTGCCATTTAGAGTGTGAGGAGTGATGCACTACAGTGGGTTCCACAATCTGTGAGGCAAGTGTGCTACATTTCCTTCTAATTTATTTATTCCGTTCTTCTCTGTTTGGACAAACTGCATCTACTGCAGCTATTTGGCTTGACAAAACGAGAGAGAGCTCACTGATGCTCGCTCTCTCTCTCTCTCTCTCCCTCTCTCTCTCTCTCTCTCTCTCTCTTTCTCTTTTTCCTTGGTAATGTTTGATGGCTAAGGGACTTTAAAGCATCATAGATTGGCAGAACAAGATTGCACGGTTGCATGCGTAATTTAAAGTGAGACAGGTTTGTGTAATGAAACATAAGAGATGGAAAATTGAGAGTTTGTCCGCCTGCAAATGAGGCTGGCAAAGTATGAATCTCATTTAGTTAAAGTGAATGTGCATCACTCCTACAATACCTCCTACCCACTTAGAGCATTTCGCTTTCAATAACTGTGGTCAGACAGTATTTAAAACTGAGAATGGGGAGTAGGTGCCATGCTGCATTGCATTTTGGGCAAGTATCGCCATATTGTGAAGAATATTGTAATTGGTGTTTACTTGGTTTTTGAACACTCGTGCCTTAATTTTAGACGAATGTAGAATAAAATTAATTAAAGAACGTAAGTCAACATGGTCTCACAATTCAATTCAGTTTTATTTGAGTAGCACTTTTAACAAGGAAAATTGTCACAAAGCAGTTTTACAAATTTCGGATTGAAATTTTAAACTGGGAAATGTATCCCTAATGAGCAAGACTGGGGCGATGGTGGCAAGGAAAAACTCCCTGAGAAGACATGAGGAAGAAACCTCGAGAGGAACCAGACTCAAAAGGGAACCCATCCTCATCTGGGTGACACCGGATAGTGTGATTATAAAAAAATTCTGTCCTAGAACTGTATACTATATGATCAAAAGGTGCAACTGATTTAACAAGAACAATATATGAATATAAAACAATTTTCATGACTCCATATTACTGACAAGTTTATTTGTATGAAATCAAACACAATCCATATGCACATTAGAATTCACACAAGCTTTGGTAGCATTATATTTTATGGTATGCTTAATGTATGTAAGTGGTTAGTAATAAAAGATATGTATGTGGAAAATAGCTAATATATAATAAGTAAGTATGTACTTACTAGCTAGTAATAAAAGGTAAGTATGTAGTAAATAAAAGGTAAGCATGTAGTTTCTAGCTACTATTTAATACTATTTAATATGTATGTCGCAAGTAGGCAGTAATAATAGGTAGGTATGTGAATTATTGCTATTATATGGCATAGTTTAAGTAGCTATAGGAAGTAATAATAGGAAAGTATGTAGTTAGTATTTAGCAGTTTTAACAGGTAAGCATGTAGTAAGTAACTTGTAGCGTTAATAGGTAAATATACGATAGTAATACAATACAAGTATGTGGTAAGTAGATACTAATAATATATATGAGAAAAATAAGAAGTATGTAGTAGGGAAGTATGTGATAAGTAGATAGCAATAATAAATAATTATGTGGAAAATAGCTACCATGTAATAGGTAATTATATGGTAAGGATTTCATAATTATTTAGCGTTTAATAAGTAAGGTATGTGGTAGCTAGTATTTAATATGAATTTGTGTAGCTGGTATGTAATAGGTAAGTATGTTGAAGTAACTAGTAATAACTAGTATGTAATAGGTTGGTATGCAGTAATTAGCTAGTATTTAGGTAGCGCGTGTTAGGTAGCGCAATTGAGGTAACGCATGTGGTAAGTAGAAGGAATGTGTAATAGTTACATTTGTGGAAAATAACTAGTGTTTAATAGGAAAGTTTGTAAGTAATTCACTAAGTAAGTAGCTAGCAATAGCTAGCATGTAATAGGTAAGTATGTAGTCATTAGGTAGTACTGAATAGGAAACTTTGGTAAGAGTGTGGTAATTACAAGCATTTTATGGTATATACTCATATACTACTTTATTGGATATTCAAATACATGGTAATTTTCAGTATAATTACTTCCTATGTATGGGATTTCAAGTAGTACTTGCTGCCCTAAATAAATAACTTTTTACGCAACAAAAAGACTTGATCATGCAGGAGGTTTATACTGTCATGCAGTACAAAGAAATACCATATTTGTTTACATGAACATGCAGTGCTGCGCTATGTATTTGCAGCACCCTTAGTAACTGCCTGGTCAGGGTCACAGTGGCTTTTGCACTACTAGATTGTTTATAATGTGGACCAACTAAATGTAAACAATAAAAAAAACAAAAACTGTGTTATTGGGATTTTTTTTTTTTTTTTTTAAAAACCCCTCCAAAACAGTCATCTCTAGTTGAGACTAAGTATGAACTTGAGTGACACACAGATATTTGGAGTGTTAAATAGTTACATTTACATATACATAATGTTATTGCATTACACCTGCATAGGTTACGCACTGTATTTAAATGTGTGTGGGATCTGACAAGTCTTACAAATCTACATTGTTAAAAGTACTGTCAAGTCATGTTCATGTTTTAAAGCTTGGATGCAGTTTGTCACACCATGGACTCATTCTTTCCTCATAATTATGATTGCAAAGCAAGTTTAGGAAATTGCAAAATGCTTTGTTCTATATACTGTACATTTGTATTCTCTTGTTAAGATAGTCATGTTTATGCATCCATTTAAAAAATAATAAAAAAAAAAAAACCTGTTAATCCGTTTAAAATGCCTAGCACTTGATACCACAAGCTTCCAACAAATGTAATGATCTCCCTCACGTACTAGTAAAATTTTACTACCCCCATAATATGCCCATCAACCAGGGAAAGGTAGCTCTGTGCTCTTAATGGTAGCATTAAAGCCACACATTTGTCTACTGCAGTGATGGATGGGAAGTCGTCAAAGCGTCTTTCACAAGTCCAGACAAAACTTGAAGTAAAAACTTGTGATGGAACATACGTTCTGTAGAGGGACTCCAATTTATTTCCTTATGAATCTTACTAAAAATGTTTCATGTATTATTTATGCAAAATGAATGCGTGTAAAATTTTGGGACCCACATTTAGTAGAGCACTATAGCCCCTTTTCCAGTAAATGGACTAATCAATTGGATAGTGGGGGGAAAAAGTGACATTCTTTAATTCTTTAAGATAATCATAAAAAAGTTTGTTTGGTTGAAATAATCCTGAAGAGATTTTTCTTTAAAATATATATTCAACATTAATAAAGTAGTCTGTTTGTCACTCTATTTGCTATAAAAACACAGGTACATGTACACAATATCAATTATTGATATTAAAAATGCTCATATTCAGTATAATCAGTGCCTATTATGACAATGTTTATCGCGAATGGAACAGAACAATGTCTTGGGACGCTGAAATTAATTACTCTAAATTACATGCCACTGTGGTTTGTGTGTTGCGGTTATACGGACACATAAGCCATCGAGCAATTTTCTTTGTTTGAGCCAATGTTTTCTTCATGTTTTCCCAATCTCTCTATTTAGAATTTTCAAAAAATTACCCACAGGTGTATATCTTTCAATAGAAGCCGTTATAAGTGGGACTACAATTAATGTAATTGCTGATAATTTGATAATTTGCTATGATCATGACTTCGCCCACCAATCGTCCATTTATACATTGTCTTATTATTCTTTTTGTGCACTCCAGGATGAAAACACAAAGTTCAAATATTTCACTATGGAAGATGAATGAAAAGGGATTAAGGGTTTACACAGTACATATAATGACCCATGGGTTTTACTAGATTTTTAATTAATATTGCATTATTGTTAATTGTTATTGTTAATTGTATTGTCTACATTTTTGTTTTTAGCTGTAAAGACTACAATATTTTTTTTATTAAAAAAAAAAAGAAGAACATTTCCATTGTAACAAATAAGCAATGTTATGATTGGAAGTACAATAAAGTGTTCCTGAGGGATAGTAAGGGGTTCACAGCTTCCTAGAAGGGTTTTACAATATTTGGAAACCGTTTGACATGGAAACATTAAGTTGAAGGGTTCTACATAGTACAAGGCATGGGTACTCAATAAAATTTTTGATGGTCCAGCTTCCTTGATAACAGTGGTCCAAATAAGTGAGAAACATGACTGAATTAGGACAACAGTTACTTTTTTTTACTTCTTTGGGCAGTGGTGGCTTAGCGGTTAAGGCTCTGGGTTACTGATCGGAAAGTTGGGGGTTCAAGCCCCAGCACTGTCAAACTGCCACAGTTGGGCCCTTGAGCAAGGCCCTTAACTCTCTCTGCTCCACGGAGTGCCGTATCAGGGCTGACCCTGTGCTCTGACCCCAGCTTCCTCACAGGCTGGGGTATGCGAAGAAAACAATCTCACTGTGCTCAACGGTATATGTGACCAATAAAGACTCATTAACTGTAAATAATTAGTTCATGGCTATAAATAAGACAATTGGAAGTGGTTATGTTTTCATGGTGGTGCTCTACATTACCACTTTTTTTTTTTTTACTAGCGATATCTTGAAGCAGAGAATAAATGCTTACTTCTCTGGTTATATACTTCTGATTCCCCCATCCCCATGAACAAGCCATCTTGTAACTTTAGGATCCTTCGTGGTATTTTTGGTCAGAATAGTGGCTCTAAACAAAATGTTTCATTTCAAACTAAAACACAATGCCCCAAAGTTTCATTTAGTTAAGCATGCCTTAACTTTCTATGAATGCTAAAAGAGTAAGCACTGCAAGGCCACGGATCAATTCAGAAGGGTAAGCACAAACCTCTAAGTGCCATTTTCCGTGTAAAGTTATGCATTTTTTCAGTGCTAGTGTCTCAGATGGAATAATGTACCTAATTATATTCAGCACCAGTAACACCCTCAACAACCCCAATGCTTTGTATGGTTCTCCGGGTTGATTTTCTCCAACCCTTTACTTTCTCTCTCTTTCTCCTCTGTCCTGCCATGCCTGGAGGAGCAGTGAGATGTGAGCCTCAATGTGTCTGACTGATTACTGTAATTCATACACTTTAATTAGCTGCACAAACCATTAGCCACAATTAGACTATTACAGAACACTCTGTGGCAGAAGCCAGCCTAAGCCTAAGGAGAATGTTTATCAGATAGCAGGACAAAAAGAAAGAAATTAAAAAAATATATATAATGGGAGAGATAGAGTGCCGATGAAGATTCAGAGGAGATTCACTAAAGCGTGAAAATACTGGAGTGACTGGTAGAACAATGAGGCTCCACAGTGTTCAAATAGGGGTATAATTTGAATGGCATGTGAAATGTAAACAATTGGACATTAGGAAAGCTGATATTCAATTTGTCTTTCACCTCAATCCAGGGAAATGGAGGATGTATTCAAAATTTTCAGTGCCTCAGTCCTCCATCTGAACACTATGACTATTATTTTTTTATTACTTACTACTTGACCAGCCAAACAAGTAGTCAACCTGTCTTTTCCATACTTAAAGCAAAATCTGATTCAGGACATCACTATCTATTCATCCATCCATTTTTTATGCCGCTTATCTTACTCCAGGGGAGCCTGGAGCCTATCCCAGGGAACTCGGAACTCGGGGCACAAGGTGAGGGACACTATGGATGGGATACCAACCCATCGCAGGGCACAATCGCACACACATTCACACACTACGGACAATTTGGAAATACCAATCAGCCTACAACTCATGTCTTTGGACTGGGGAGGAAACTAGAGTACCCACAGGAAACCCTTAAAGCACAGGGACAACACGCAAACTCCACACGCACAGGGTGGAGGTGAGATTTAAACCCCCAACCCCGGTAGTGCTAACCAAGAGAACTGAGAGCGTGGAGCATGGAAGCATGTGATCATCAACAGAGCCCCGCTTATACTGTTGCTCAACCATGTAAACAGCCATGTTTAACTCCAGCCTCAGTGGTGCCTGGAAACATGTCTGGTTTGGCCTTGCACCACTGACAGCCTCTAAACTTGCTGAGTGGGATTGGATAGTGATGTGCAACCCATGGCATTGAACCCATGCACTTTTGTACAGCAAAGGTCATGATGGAATTCACTATGCCGCAGTTTAAGGATATTTTGCATTTATACCACAGCATGGTTGAATGATCAAATCTGATTGGTCAGAAGGTGTACATTGTTTTCATATCAAAGTAGAAGTAGTTCCAGCTGTAACACGGTACTATTAACACGCTCATTCTAATATGTTGTGCTTTCTATGGTAACAGCTCATACACAGTGAATTGGATGGAGGACATCCTTCATAATCTATGGCTAATAATAAACGGCTTTAAAATGGGTTGTTGTTTAACAAATTAATTCTCAGTCCCTGTAGTATTTTTTTGATTTCCTCCATTTTGTCAGTAAACTGCAAGGGAAGGTGCTCATAATTATAGGTTTTCCTTTACATACGAGACACTAGCAAGGAGTCATACTTGTATAAGAAGATATTAAGGGTCTAATTATAGTTCTCAATTATGAAAGTATGGTTTTATAATCTGTATAAGTATGGTGTTTTGTCTCCTTCACTGACATCACTAACAACCCTTTCCCCCATTATCAGGAAACTTAAAACTGGAAATAATTTGACAAGAAGAATCAACCATGTTACTTGGAGCACATAGCTTCCACACATTATCTGAACTGCACCATTGGTGATTTTGGTGTGAGCAAGCCCCAGACCACCATTTCACCACCTGGGACTACCCCCAGGCTTGAAAACAAATATTTGTAATGGAGATAAAATAACTAGAATTTTAAACATGCATCTTGGACCACAGCTGCCTTTCCCAATCCCTCTCTGTTTCTCTCCATGGCATTTTCCATAGCATTCTTCAATTCCCTGCTCCGTGTCATGGCTCCGAGTTCAACAATGCACTATAGTGTAGACTTGGTGTTAGATCACTCTGACTTTGCTTAAATGTGAGGGGATGGGGTTGAAGCACAGGGCATTACACCAGGCCGGTGTCACTAATAAGCTCTGCCGTGCAGGAGAAAGGAACCTTCTGTGTGCTCAGTGCAGCATTCAGGAATCTGAGCCTGAAGTGCATGCTCCAGTGCACTTATAAATTTTAAAAACCAATCCAGACCTTTAAAGGGCAGGACCTACCCTTCTGTAAAGGGAAGATTTTTCCACGTTTGATTCTGAGTTGTCAGAGCTGGTCAGCTCAGGCATCAAGTGGAAGTTGAAAAAGTCACCTCATTTAGAAACTGCAGAATAGGAATCTGTGGAGAGAGCTACAACTATGGGTTGTGTCAACCTGTTCAAATGTGTATGATTTTTTGATGCTTGTAATTCCGTTAAATTCTTCGGTTCTGATTGGACAGAAGGTGTTGATTAATTGTCTATAACAGTAGTTCTAACTACAAGGTTTAAATAAATGTGCTTGTTGTAAAATGTGATTGTTTCTGTAGATACAAAGGGTACATTCACTTGTACGATGAATGCCCCAAATAAGTGGGTTAAAAAAGTGGGTTGTTGAGATGGTAAAGTTTTCAGTGAGGAGACATTAACTTGGGATTCTTGGAAGGAGCCTGTCAGTGTTAGTTCTTTGTAACAGTCATTGATAAAGCTGTAACTTACGTTTTCTGACATGAATGAAGGTTTTTGAGGTTTCTTGGTAAAAAAAAAAAAAAAAATGATAGACTGGTGAGGGAATAACTATTTGTTGCTGTTATAACATGATAACAGGAACTAACTAATTAGAACATGTCCATAAAAACAAATATTTTATATTCATTATTCAAATAAAAATTCCAATGTATGAAAAGATACAAAATAGAAAAGCCCATTGCTGTGTTCTGTAGCTCAGCCACCCGATCCAAGATACAGGACTTGTGCTCTAAATCTTTCATAAGTTTCATATCTTTCTATGCCTATGTGGAAAATATTAGTCAAAACATGAGTCTCATAGCACATTCTGCTAAGTATTTCAGTAAGACAGTTTAGTCTCTGGACAGGGCTCTAGTTTTGACTGGTGATTACAGACAGCACAATCTGCCACTTGAACATGTCAGTCTCCATCAGCATCATGAAAGCTGAGATGTTATCCTGCCCAAGAACTTTCAAGCCTGGCCTTACTGGCACAGAGAAACTATTGAGAGTCTGTACATACTTCTCCAAAGCTTTGCTAGGCTGCACTTGCTGAACAAGCAGGAGTTCTCAGAGATTCATCACACACAGAGTGAACCATGTCAGCCCCTTCTGGCCCCCACACATCCGGCTTCCACTCATAGGTGAACTCGCTGTTCTTAGCTTTTCCGTCAAGCCACTAGCGCACTTTATCTCCTTGCCCTGAAGGAGAAGTTTAATAACAGGACTGAGGAGTTGAGGCACGCAATATAGTGCCCCTGATTATATGGACTTAAAGGTGATGACAAAAAAGTGATGAAGAAATCACAGATGCTCACTTTCTTACATACAGATGAACGTAGTGTTTGGAGGTTGTTTATCGTGAAAAACGTGCTCTCTGAGCATTTTTTTTTTTAATCATCATTGAAAATCTCAAGTATGTATTGGATCTAACAACCACCATCACCTTGTAGCTCGATAGTAATCAAAATGAATGTTAACAAATGAATTTTTACATGTATACGTGATTGCATTAAGAATGGCACTACCAATATTCTTAAGCTTCATACGTGTCCAATATTCATAATGTATTAGAAATGCACATATTTATATACAGCACATATAATACCTCATAATGTCTGGAATTAGCCCCTATAAATAGTGACATCCATATACAGTATCTATATACACAAATTAGCTATAACATTAAAACCACTGACAAGTGAATAACATTGATTATCTCATTACAATGGCACCTGTTAAGGAGTGGGAATTTGACAAGGGCCAAATTGCGATGGCTAGAAAACTGGGTCTCCAGAGCATCTCCAAAATGGCAGGTCTTGCAGGGTGTTCCCAGTATGCTGTGGTTAGTACTTATCAAAAGTGGTCCAAGGAAGGACAACCTGGTGAACCAGAAACAGGGCCATGGGTGCCCAAGGCTCACTGATGCAGGCTGGCCTGTCTGTCTGTTGAAAAAAAAATATGCTGGCTATGATAGAAAGGTGTCAGAACACACAGTGCATAACAGCTTATGGGGATGCGTATGGGGATTCGTAGCGGCAGAGTACCCATGCTGACCCCAGTCCACCACCAAAAGCACTTACAATAGGCACGTGAGCATCAAAACTGGACCATGGAGCAATGGAAGAAGGTAGCCTGGTCTGATGAATCACAATTTCTTTTCCATCATGTGGACAGCTGCAAAAAACTGTTCAGGAATGGTTTGAGGAACATGACAAAGAGTTCAAAGTGTTGACATGGCCTCCAATTTCCCCAGATCTCAGTCTGATTGAGCATCTCTGGGATGCGAACAACTTACAGGACTTAAAGGATCTGCTGCTAATGTCTTGGTGCCAGATACCACAGCACACCTTCAGAGTCACCTTGTGGACATGCCTTGGCATGTCAGAGCTGTTTTGGTGGCACAAGGGGGACCTACACAGTATTAAGCAGGTGGTTTTAATGTTATATGATGGATATGCAATATAACTCAATATAAAGAAATCTATATTACACTATGATTAATATATCACCATAGCTTATAATATATACATTATATACATTATAATTGGGACCTCTTTGCATCATGTAAACTGACATCTAGTCATATGCTTGTGCATGTAACTATAACTACTTATCAGCATGCACAGTATATGGACTTATGCCAGGCACAAGGTATTATATATCTTACAGAACAGATTATAATGGCATCTATAATGTGCAATGAATAAAGGATGCATAGGAGGTTTTCACATTTCTTTCTGTTGCTGTATCCCAGGGTTGACCTTTTTTGTTGATATTAATCGCTATTTGCACCTTGGCCTTATTCCTGGTTCGTCTTCAGTAGTTCGAGTGGGAGAAGTCTATAACGTAGAGTCGTTTCACTCTAACAGGCTGGCAGTTACAGATTTACCAAGATCCAAGTGGGCGCCTTGGCAGCGGCGCTCGTCAGAGCGGCTCCTGCAGATGAACATGACTCTACCTTACCCTGTTCTCACTTGGCTACATTGCAATTGTCTGCTTCACTAGAGCCTGTCGCCGTGTGGGAAAGGTCTACTCGTTGATGGACAGAAAGCCTTGAGCGTCGGGCCGATCCATTCTGCTGAAATCCACAGATCCGGCGCTCACAGTTTATCTCGACTTATAACACCAGCAACCGCTCACGGCCCAGGCTTGGCCTTTAATGCCCTAATCTTCACTCTCCGCTCTACTACTGCTACTTATGCCAGGGAAAGAAAAAGACATAGGAGATTTTTTAGATGTGGCTCAGAGAAACAAAGTTTTCGAGTTGGCGGTATTATTTCATGGTGCAGGAGAGGTCATGACAATGGCTGGATAAAGCTCTGAATCTACTGAGTTCAAAAGCAGCTTTAAACATGAAATGGTTCCAGACAAGAAAAAAGCGAAGCTTGCCCCTTTCAATGACATTTTACTGCTAGGATTTCACCAAAAGTACTGGCCAATCTGTGACATTTTAGGTTCGGAATGAATCATCATTTTACGCTGTATAAAACGGTCTCTCAACTCATGAACTCGAGCACATATCTTTCTTTAAAAGCAGCCTGAAGTAGTTTTGTATGGAAGACTCCTTAGTGGATATTGAAATGCAGTTTATTTGTGAGTCAGGGTTGCCAGGGGAACGATTTTTACATCTAATTGTTTTGGAACAAGATTTCAGGTGAAAAGAGCAAGTCTGCGGGTGGTAGGTTTGTTGAGTTAGTAATAATAGTGATAATCCAGCTATTTTAGATCTTGTTTTAAACCGAATAATCAGAATTGTATTGAATTAATTTATGCAAACATAGGGGGACTGGAAATACAGACAGATATATTGCAAAGATTTGGTGAGAGACAAGGGGATTATGAAGTGGATAATGGCCATAACAGGTGATGATTAAACAAAAAAAGTTTATTTCAGATACCTCCAATTGGAATTGCGTTCATCATTTAAGTCCTGTAGGTTGCGAGGTGAGGCCTCCATGAACTTGTTTGTCCAGCACATCCCAAAGATGCTCGATCGGATTTTAGATCTGGGGAATTTGGAGGCCAAGTCAACACCTTGAACTCTTTGCAATGTTCCTCAAACCATTCCTGACAATTTTTTGCAGTGTGGTAGGGTACATTATCCTGCTGAAAGTGGACACTGCCATTAAGGAATACTGTTGCCATGAAGGGGTGTACTTGGTCTGCAACAATGTTTATTTAATGTAGATGGTACATGTCAAAGTAACATCCACATGAATGTCTAGACCCAAGGTTTCCCAGCAGAACATTGCCCAGAGCATCACACTGCCTGTGGTTTTACTGTTACTGCTGAGTGATGTATTTCAATATAAACATAGGTAATGTGTTTCAAGGTGCTTGTATCATTTCTTACGGTGTCATTCACATGAAATCAAACCCTAATTTTTCATGAAGTCAGATTCAGGAAACTCAAGGCTTCCAAAAGACACAAGGTCCTCTCTATACACACGGCGACAAGTTCGTGATCTCAGCACCGTCCTGTTTACCAGACGCCACCTCTGCGGTCAAGCGAAGGGCAGATGCTACTGAGGAGGGGGATAATTGGTCATGAGCTGTCAGAAATGTGTAATTAGATGAGATGAGATGCTCTCTTTCTCTCTCCTTTCCAGCAGCTGATCTGAGCTTCTTAGTATCAGCTTTGATCTTTGCTGAAGTTCTCCGAGCCCTTTTAGATGAGATCAATTTGCTGTTACACACATCACTCTTAGCGCTCTCTCCCCTGGCTATGCACTCTTGATTGGAGCGAGTTTGCTTGCATGCAAATTACTGCAAACGGTGCTTAATTTGTAAATCATGAAGTCCCTGAACACCATGCAAGTAATGATCCAGAGAATCAGCAAAGAGGAAATATGTTGCAGAACGTATGGACACTGCGGCAACTCGAGCACCTTGAATCATATAGGATAATTCCATGCTGCAATATAGACCTAGGGCCTATAGCTGTAGGATGATGGCGATGGTATGCTGAGCGTTTGCAGAGATCACGTGCTGCTAGCAGGGGGTGCTCACGAAAACTGTGGGAGGCCAGAACAGTGCATGGTAATTATTCAAAACAAACAAGAGAGGTGCAATATGCTTTGGAGTGCGCTACGCTCTACAATATGCCTTCAGTATCACAGTTTTGTCCAAAATAATGGGTCTTACATAACTACATCATGACCTTGAACTGCATGACAACACAAATACGCATATCAGTGTAGAAAAATTATATATTTTTTTTATCTTATCTAAATATAGAAATCATCCAAACCAAATGTACCTTCTGCAATATAATAGGAAATGATGACAAAGTCCATTTTTTTTTCTTTTGTTACATGTTCAGAAAGGAGAGGAAAACTATCACTGCACCACTAATTGGATCTTATTTAGTATATTTATGAATTTATTAAGATTCATAACTATTTTACATCATGCAGCAGTGGTGTCTTGTTGGTGCATTGGCTATAAACTATAGTACTATTGGTACTATGATATGTGCATCGTATTGTTAATGTTATTAGTACCACAGTAGCACCACTGGCTTTTCATTGCAAAGGGTATAACAACCAAAGTTACCTAAGATACCCTAATAAAAAGGTCCCAAATGTTTTAAAGTCAGGGATGCCTTTACAGGTGAAACAAATTACAGAAACACCATAAATCAAATATTTTTAGTACTTTGTACAAGACTATTTGGATTTATTTGATTTGTTATAGAGCTTGTTATATATAGATATATATAGTTATATATAGATATTTCCACCAGTGTAACACATTATGTCCAAATTGACATTATTTATAAATGGTTTTTGAGTTATTCAGTGGTTAGCACGTTTGCCTTGCATGTCTGGTGTTTGTGGTTCAAATCCCACCTCCGCCAAGTGTGGAGGTTTCCTCCAGGTACACCGGTTTCCTACCTTAGTCCAAAGACATGTGTTGTAGGTTGATTGGCATTTCCAAATCGTAGTGTGTTAATGTGTGTGCGATTGTGACCTGTGATGGGTTGGTTCCTTGTGCTGCGAGTTCCCTGTGTGGGATACCTTGTGTAGGATAAGCAGTATGGAAGATGCATGGATGGATGGATGGATGGATGGATGGATGGAAAAAAAAAACTAGTCATTGACCCCTTGGCTAAACTTCACATTTGAGAACCACATTGAATAAAACTGTACCAGTATCATGCTTGAGTCTGTAAACTTAATAAACATAATAAACATGATTTCCCTATAGTAGCATAGTAAATCCATGCTAGAATCATAGTTAAATATGGAAAAAAAGGACTTTATTTGGATAATCCAATGTAGACACTCTTTCCAATTGTTTGTGTTAGGATATACTCTATACACTCTCTATAGACCAGGTGTCAAGCCCAGCAAGTATTTCAATGGCTCAAACCAAATACTCAAAAAAACGCCATAGCAGGACTGATCAATGTATGAAAAAAACAAGCTGTAGTTCATCGACTCCAGTTGTTTAAACATAAACCATCACAATTTCTGTTGTGGTTTGTTGCACCCAATTAGATATATTTACATAAATTATTTACATAGGTTTCAGATTTTCACACATTTTTGAAAGTTCATTTAACCTCTCTGGTCTGATTAATGAAATGTTTACATGGCTTGTTCAATGGAAAAAAGTCGACAGGGAAAACAGAATATTTAAAGACGACTGGACTGAGACGAATGATGGCCAAAATGGTGCTAGTCGAAAGTGGTAATGTGAAGTGCCAAAACACAACCACTTAAACCTGATACATGAATTAATCAAGAATGGTTAAGCATTAAAAGATAGTTGTTGCTGCCATTCACTCATGCATTTTTTGTTCCAGATCCACTGTAAGCAAGGAACTGGATCTTTACACATTGCAGCTGAACACTTCAGCTATAAGCCAGTGATCACCAACCCTGTTCCTAGAGAATTACCTTCCTGAAAACTTTAGCTCCAACCATAATCCTGCCCACCTGACCATCTAATCATTGCTTTAAGAAGATCTTGATCAACTAAACAGGCGTGTTAGATTTTGGTTGGAGATAAAACCTGCAGTAAGGTAGATCTCAAGGAAGAGGGCTGGGGACCACTGCTATAGACTTTTAACTAGTGACTATTTGGATAGTTTGAAGCTATAGATGTTTAGTAGATCATCTACTGTATAGACTATCAACTTGTCCCTAGTCCTGTAACAATGTCACGTTCGGTTCATCTATAGATGGATTGCCAACAATGGACTTTCCTTCCTCCCTCTTTTGGCTGCTCCACTTCGGGTTCACCACAGCGGTTCGACCATCTGCATATTTGATTCTGGAACATGTTTTACACCCGGCTTGCCCTTCCTGATGCAACCCTCCCAATTTTCCAAAGTTGTTATCAGTACTGAGAGTACACTGGCTCATGCAACCCTCATGCAGTGTTTGGGGTTGGTTCCCTGACTGGGAATCAAACCCAGGCCGCAACCGTGAGAGCACCACTAGTCCACCAGCCAACAGTCCATCAGGGAACCATTGCCGTCAATGGACTATTTAAATGAAATATGTCTAATTAGAGCATCATAGGAAAACACTATAGGAGAACTACAGTATAGATCCACTGACTTGTCACAATATCACATAGAATGACTGGAAATACCAAAGATCTATTAGCCACACCAAAACAGCAACCTTCAACAATATGTTAAAGTAATGTACACGTCTCTCTATGATACAACCTGACTTAAGTTCAACGGGTACAACAAGCTGGTGGCTTTACATAAAAGTGGCAATACATAATAATTTGCTGGAACCCATCACCTATTTAAGCTTGGCTTGCAGCCAGCCAGGACATCCCCTTGCCTTTCAAACACTACTGGGGGGGGGGGGGGGGGGGGGGGTGGGGGGCACGACTACAGTACACAGCTGCCAAGAGACAGAGAGAGAAAGAGAACTGAGGACATTAGGCTGATTACTGCTCATTACATAAGAAGCCAGGGATGTGCAAGAGAACCAGAGCTGAAGCGACAGCATTAATACAGCAGAGTTTTGTGGAGGGGTGCTCAAGGGAGGCCTCGAGGAGCTAACGACTTTCTGCTGTGACACTTAGGTGTCTTTCAAAGTCCTTGTAAAAGTGCCTTCGCAGTGCTTGGCTGATTCATTGGAAGTGTGAAGTTAATGCATGTCAGAAACATGCATTTTTAAAGAGCTCAGCAAAGTACGTCGCCGATGGAGCTGATGGGCTTTTGTTCCAGTTAACAAGCTCATTCTTTGGCGCAGGAACGTCTCTCAAAGAGCCATGCCAGACACTGTAGTTAACTGCTCTGACCACCTGTGTATCCACTAACAATAATGCAATCAGCCAGCTCTGTCTAGTCACTATTGTGTTCTGAAGACATGGCTACTAGTGTGCCCCTTTACCCATCTGTTCTGCAATATGTTAATCCAGATAAACCGAATAAATAATAAACTATTTTTTACCATTTATCATCACTTATTTATGAGACACAAGATTAGTGCCCTTGAGTGCATCAAATCCAAGTAGCGATCTTGGTTGGATGTAATGTCTTTGATATACTGCAGTATGACGCACAATCCCAGTCCTCTCATTACACACATTTATTGCAGAGTGTGTGTAGTTGTGGGCTCCTACACACAAAGATCCACAAAAGCATTGTTAAATATGTAAATGTATGGAATGATGTACCTTCTTTGTGCTTGTAATGTGTTTTATTTATTTTTTTTAAATTATATTGATTTGTTGGCTTAGTGGTTAGCATGTTTGCCTTGTACCTCCGGGGGTTGGGGGCTCGAATCCCAACTCTGCCCTGCATGTACAGAGCTTGCATGTTCTCCCCATGCTTCAGGGTTTTCCTCTGGGTACTCCAGTTTCCCCAGTCCAAAGACATGTGTTGTAGGCTGATTGGCATCTCTAAATTGTCCATAGTGTATGAATGTGTGCACGATTGTGCCCTGCAATGGGTTGCCCCCCATCCAGGGTATCCCTTACATTGTGCCCCGAGTTCCCTTGGGTAAGGCTCCAGGCTCCCTGTGTAGGATAAGCAGTATGGAAAATAGTTGGATGGATGGATTTGTTAGGTCAGTATTAATCTCTGAACAAGAAAACTATCATTCTGTGAATTGTGCACTTACTTACAGTAATGTAACGTGATTAAAAAAAAAACAGTCATAGTAAAATATTAATTTTTTATTAATTGACACTATAGGAAATATTGGGGGTGGGGAAATGGTCAGAAGAATTTTGGGCCCTTAAAATGGGGACACTGCAGTCCTAACCTACATGTATCTATTCATAGGAGATCACTGATGCAAATTACAACGCGTTTGCAATAAAGAGGCCACGCTGCTACTCCACTTCTCACCAGCTTCTCTCAGCATGTTTGTCCGGCGAGGGAACAATCCAATCTTTGACTAGTCAGCCTTTATTTATGTCCAGAATTTGTTGTGCTTCAACAAAGGAGGTAAAACCATCTGAGGAGGCAGAGGGGGAGAAAACCTAGCATATTAAATCATTCCAGGGAGGTGGTGTAATGAACTGTTGTTTCAAAAGCCTATTAACATCTATTCTCATTAGCAAAAATGAAAGAGAAAAAAAAAAAAGAGAGACAGGTGAGAGGTCATTTGATTACAAGTCTTCTGATGCAAGGTAGCGCCCTGAACAAGGGGCCAGCTGTCAATCAAGTATGTTTGCTTTGGTTTCTGGTCAGTTCATCAGCTACAGCCCTGACCTTATGCCAATTGTAAGATGAGATCTGTTTGTGAAGAGGCAGCAGGCCTTATTGAGATGCAGAAAGCATATAGAGCCTTTGTAAAAATGGAGAATTATTAAGTGGCAACACCACCGCAACCACATATAATTGATCTGTCGGACTTGATACGGGTATCATTCCCAAAATAACAAAAAAATCAAAATAAACCAGCTACAGACTTGGTTCAATGGTCTTAAAATAATGTTTATACAGCGCTATGGATCAATTGAGTCCAAACTCATGAAATGGCAGAAGTTATATGCTCAGCTGGGAGCTATGTAAAGAGAAAATGACATTCTGGGTAATAATTCCATGATGCAATTGCAGAATATTTTGCAAATGAATACAGGCTACATCTTGTCCCTTGATGCATTGTACAAAGAAAAGACTGCTGTGGAATTCTAATACACTGTTTCTAGACAAACAACTCCGCTAATGAACGTTAATTATTCATATCTCCAAATTGCAGTACAAGTCCGTAAGTGCCTCTCCACTAAATCATTGATACCTCGAATGCAAAACTTACTTTGCCTTTGTGACTGCTTACAAGGAGGAAGGAACTCTTTTCCCCAATGCGAGAGCTAGCAGCTTCATTCTGCTTGACCAGCCATCTGTAATGTAACACACAGTGACTGATTGCCCCCGTGATGCTGGGCTAAAGGAGTCAGACCTTTCAAAGTTTCTATTTGTTACCAACAACGGGAAAAAGCTCAGTGGAGTAACAAAACTGCCAATGCAATGATTGACATTTCTTAAGGTGATACTGCACATACATGAGCTTTCAACGCTATATCCTGCTTTAACCACATTTGCTGTCCTGCTGACATCCCCTATATCCTGCAGGGCTGGTAGCACTGTTTGCTGCCATTCTTTGTCAAGGTATAATTCTAGGATGATGGCGAAAATAGAAGCACTGACCATAAATGCAGATCATAAAAGGGGAAATTGTTTTCTCTACAGTTCACCTTGGCCAATCCACCAGTCTATGTCTGGCAGGTATAGCATTGCACCTTGCCTTCCCAGAAAGAATGCCATGTAGATTGGTAGTCATGGGCTCCTCAACATGGATTTCAACTTCCAGTTGAATGGAAATTGTTTTCGCTGTCCACTAGTGGTGTATCATAGTTGTATCTGTTTAATGCCTCAAATAGCCATATCTGTATTCAGATTTCAACCCGAAGTGGGTGTGGCCTAAACCAGACGTTTTTTTTGTTTGTTTGTTGTTGGGTTTTTTTTTTAAATTGCACACCTCAGGTCTCAACCAAATGCCCAATTAACCTTTCTGACACGTTTTAATATATATATGTATATATATATTTTTTTTTTTTCTGATAGCCTTAAAGAATTCATTTGACAAAAGAAGAACGTATTGGTTCAAGAAGCTGTCGCACATCTGCGATGGACTTTAACAGGAAACATGGCACATCACACATGCCACTGTTGCCCAACTTATTAACACATTCAAAAAGACTGGAAGTGTTGCGGAACAAGCGAGAAGTGGACGTCCACAAGCGTCCACCGACGAAGACACAACCAACGTGGTGCTGGCAAACAGTCCCCAGCGTATGGAGACTTTTGGGACACCTTTTCATTTCGACTACCAAATACATATTCACCCCACTTCATGCATGGCAAACATGGTAGCTCAGGAATCCGCACAACTTTTTTAAAGGGAATATCAATCCAAGTTTTTAACCTTGCAAATACTTTCTTGACACCAGACGTACCGAGCGTGTATAAGAAAATCATTGCGACTTTTACAACAGGCTCTGGAAGTTGGTGAAGCATTGAGCAAATAAATATTTACAACATGTCTTTTTCAATCAAGTTTTGGCCTCTTGAAGTAAACCTGAAATCAATCCATGCCTTCAAACTAAGGTGCATACATTATTAAACAACAAGTCTAGAATCTAGCCAGGGATTTGGAGGGGAGCTCGAGTCCTGATTTCACTTTTACCTGAAAACAATAAAACGCCCTTGATGCTTACGTCATATAGTACTGATTCAGTACCCACCTCCGATCTCCACAAGTGGTCTCAGAGGCATGCTTATCTCACATTTATTACAGTATGACACGTAATAGTCTAATAATATAATATTATTAGTGCACTACTAGAGTGCTAGACATAATTTCTTATATCCCAGGGCAACACTTTTCGCCTTGCTTGACTGAACCATCAAAAAACTCCACATGGGACTCGGCCATATTGTCGCTATAGAGGCAAGAGGGCACATTTTGCCCTCACTCTTAATTGACTACACTTTGAGTTTGGGTGATTAACTAGGTTATGACTGAAGTTCTTACCTAAAGTGGGCCAGATTAAATCAGTCACCATGAGAGAAGTGGAGGAGAGAGAGAAAGAGAAGGGGAAAAAAATGGAGTGGTGTACCAGATTGGAATTTGAGGAGACAAATAGCATCTGAATGATGCCATGCATTATTATGTCATCTCTATAGTCATCTAATGGCTGTATCACATTAATAAAAAGCGGAATATTATACAGTAACAGATGGCGAGAGTACATCAGTGGCTCAGGAGCTATTTATTAAATGCGTTATTAATTATTTTCAACATGATGAGCTTTTGCAGCTCCTTCTGGCCTGGGTTAAGTCAGGAGCGTGCCATTTGCTCTTCACACAGACTGGCTGCACACACGTCCATACTAGCCACGACTACCATATCTACTCTCTCTGAAAAATGAAAAAGGTTTGAACATACAGGTAAATGTGGTCTGGTTAGTATGAGAAAAGAATTGTATTATTTACATTTGCACACTTTAATTAAAAGTGAGAAAACTGAGACATTTATATATAAATTAAATGGGTTTCACGCTGCCCATGTTTTACATTTTTTCCTACATTCTTTTGAATGTCCTTGGGAATAAAATAAAATATCAGATGCCATGAGTTTATCTTCTGCCATCATTTAAACTTTTGAACGACCATGTAATGCGAAGCAATGTGATAACATGAAATTAAAAATGACCGTATATGTCAAGCAACTGTCTGACGCCGTACACAACAACGTTTCACCTACGCACGTTCGCTGAGAGTACGCTAATGGTTGAGAGGCAGGAATTTAGCCAATAGTTGCTACAAAACTTGTAAAATTGACCAATTGGTGTATGTGGGACTTACAGAGAGGGGTTAAAGCAATGCAAAAATGGGCATCATAATGATGGTCTGAAAAAGAGGACATGTCCGGGGAAAAGAGGCACCCCAGAAAAGCATTTCAGAGAACAATGTGTTCATTTCTATCACATGAACTTTGCAAAAATTTATTTGCGCATGCACCAGGAGGTTGCTCACGTGAGCCACGACTGGCAAGAGAGAACCATAACTAATAATAATTAAGTAGCTGTCTATTTAATAAGATTAATTTCTTTGGTTTTAAATGAAAAAAAAAAAATCCTCTTAGTATTCACAATTTTTATAAAAATGTACCTGTAATCTGATTACATATTTATTTTTTTACGTAACTGTAACGGATTACAGTTACCATTTTTTTTTGTATCCTAATTAAGGAACACTATTACATGTATTCTGTTACTCCCTAAGCCTGATGACAACACATGACATATCTGCAGTAAAAAACATTTTTTATTATAAATATTTTTTTTTTAAATATTGATTTTGCATTAATGTCTGTGATCGCAAAATCCTGGAGGTATTGGGATTTAAATCCGAAATGAGTGTGGTCTAAACAAGAATTGTATTTTTTTTCTCTTTTTTTCATATTTATTTCATAAATGTTTCTTTTTTAAAAAAAAAAAAAAAAATCCCACTTTTGCAGTTATTATTATTTTGTTTGTAGCTAAATTTATAACAAATTCAGTTTTGTTTCCAAAAAACAAACTAGTAACTTAATTTAAACCACCATGCATCCCTGTGCAGGCAATTACTAAGGATGAATGAGTTAACACAGTAAATGCATTGCTGCAAATGCATCCTTCATGTTAATGAAAGTGGTCTTTGTTTGTCTGATCACTGGCTCACACCCGCATGAAAGTAACCTCCACCTCACACAACATTTTTGTCCCAGTCCCAATGTATACCTCCAGTCCCGATCTACCAAGTTCAACAACAGCAACAAAAAGCAAATACTGCACCTCTTATTCATATCTGTATACATATCAGTTTAGAACATATATATTTATTCAGAATAGTACATTAATTATTTTTATAGAGGACTAATGCTGAGTGAATATGCTTTCATTAGGAGTAAAACTAAAAAATATGTGAGTCCTGTTAACCAGCTGAGCCTTCTGCTTCAGGTCTCAAGGCTATCACCTGTTCTTCCTTTCTCAGTAGGAAGCAGGTATATTCTAAGGGTTGAAGACCCACCACATACATACAACACATTCTAACCTAAACTCTAACCTTTCACCCTACACCCCCCACCTGTCCAGCTGGAAATGGTTGTTTCTTCACCTGCTGCAAGTGGCCCACCACCTGCCAGCACTTTTACCAGCAGGTGGCTGGGGACAGAGGAGTCAAGAATCCACATCTCATTCCCTCTGTCCCTCCCTCCCTCCCTCCTCCAGCCCAGCTTCACGCTCCAGCACTCGCACTAGAAACTCTATCTCATGCAAACACCTTGTGCGCTATCACTGGTCTCATTTGGTGATTTATAAGGGCCAGGCATTCTCGCTTTTCAAACGCTTTCGTGTGAGCACAGAGCACACGTGGCTGTGGGACAAAATGAATCCAGCCTCCATTTTTTATTGGGTGAAAATGAGAGGAAGAAGCATGCACCTTAATTGAACACAAATGCAGGAGTCTTTATTGTTCGAGTACAAGGAAAGGAAGCAGCAGGAAATAGCACTGAAGCATCCGGCTAATGTTTTTTAATGCCCCAGCTACACTGGCCAAGTCTGGAGCTTCACAAATAATATTTTGTCTTCCTTGAATACATTGTTTTTTTATTAGTGCTCGGTAAGCTTAAACCCGGAGAGGACACCATACTTCCTGCCCCATCCTGACAGCATCTCTAGGCCTTAATGTGGGTGTTTTATCATGGCATGTAAATAATAAATTGGTTACAAATTGTGCTGCCAGGCCACTTTAAAGTAATTATATGGCATAAATAATGTGCATGCAGGATAAAAGGATAGATGAATAAATATAAAATCGCACAATGTCCTCACAAATGGTTTGCAGGCATCTTCCTGTCATCCTCGTCAAGATTTATGTAATGGATTCATCGCAGCGGGAAGAGTAGAGTTTGATGTATTTATTGCACTTGATGGAAAATGGCTGAAACATGCCATTATTGACAAAAATTGTGGGCTGCATGATAGAAAGAATGGTTGGGAATAAGTGGGCGTCAGTAAAGATGTCACATTTACTAAAGCTGCTTTTATAGCCCACGACTTCAGTGCTTTCATCGTTAAGGGTTGGAAAAATCGAGATGGTGCATCGGATAGGCATACCTACTACAATAAAGTACTAAATCAGACAGTAGGGTCTAGAAGGGTTCCTTATATGTAAACCTGCCAACCTTTTACGCATTTCTCATAGGAGCTCAGAGTACGTTGCTGCAAGTTGTCACTCAAAAATATGCCAAAAGGGTCTTCTTTTAATTCCTCAGTAAAGTCACAAATGAGCCAGTTGACATATGAATCTGTAAAGATTGACATTTGCATAGAAGTTTTGAACTCTGGAAGCCCCACCCCTTTCCCCGTGTCACATTAGTCCCCCAGAATCTGTGGGTTGTGTATATACGCACAATTCAGTATCTAAATTGAAACTTCTATGCAAATGTAAAGATTGACATTTGCATAGAAGTTTTGAACTCTGGAAGCCCCACCCCTTTCCCCGTGTCACATTAGTCCCCCAGAATCTGTGGGTTGTGTATATACGCACAATTCAGTATCTAACTTAGACAAGTCATCTGTGAAATAACAATATCGAAAATGCACTGCATTTTTTTTATGCAGGCTCTAGACCTGAACGCAGTTTGAATCCCTCTAGAGAGATCTGGATACAGAAGGTCATTATTTGTCTGACCTACTCCTGAAATGCTCCAAGAGTGAAAGAAACAGAGGAATTTCTTATGTTTCTTTCTGCCTTCCTTTTCTATTCCCAGTTTTCTCACCTGGGTTGTACAAGGTTTCGCTTTCATGTAAATGTTGCTTGTGAAATATTCATGAATGACCAACGGTTCCCTCTCAGCTTGGCTGACTGAGCATGCTACGCTTAATAAATAAATACAATTAGCTCTTCTACTCAGCAAGACACAAGGCAATTCAGTGGATCTAATTTGATAGTTTGGCTCCAAGCATGACTCTTAGGGACAACACAAAACTTTCTCACAGCTAATGTAAGCCTCCAGCCTAATGGCTGCTTGGGGGGTGGGGGTGGGGGAGGGACGACAGAACATTGTTCTTTTTCTTCACGCCATGCACTCATGCTTCACAAAACCTGGCCTCTCAAGACAGCCAAGATGTCTGCAATTCAAGATGCCTCAGGCTTTGCAGTCATTTGCTTTGTGCAGAAAATGCAGCATCTGTTCATGGATATATCATGTGACTCTTTGAAGTTATATGAACCAATTTCCTTAAAAAAAAAAAGTCTGATTTCCAGTTCTGGTTTGAAGAAATAGAGAAGAAGCTTCACCCAGCAAGGATGGTTGCATCTCTACCAGCAGGCACAGAGCCAAACTTTTCCTCAGACATGACAGTTCAGCCTCCAGTGAGGAGAGACCTTCTGCTGTCCTCATATCAGTGGGGGAGAGGTATGCCACACACGCAGATAAAGACATGAAAATGCTTTAAAGGCAAAGCAGGGCCAAAAGTGATGCAACCCACAGCTTGCCATGCTGCATTTGAACTCCAGAGAGCTGAACACACACAGACCATGAAATAACAACAGCGGCTCTCAGTCATCCAGACTGCTTGGAAAGATCCTGCCAACTCGATATGCAGTGGTTCTGTAGGTGCTTTAATAAGCACTCGTCAAGTGTAGCCTGCTGGTTTCCAGATGCATGCGAAAACAGCATATGCAACAAGTCTGGGATGTGTCAAGTGATTTGAATTTCCAGTTTTAGTCTGCAGATTCACCTGTTACCTTGTGATGGATGCAGAACTTTCTCTAGACCTCTTTTCAGATGGGAATAAGGAACAAATTAGGTGGGAGTGATGAAAAAAAAAAACTGGGAGTGAAAGACAGGGCTTGACTGAACGCAAGGTGGTGCCCCTTATGAAAGAAAAACAGTGACGCAGATGGTTAGATGGTAAGCGAGAGAGAAATAAGAGAGCAAGAGAATGGAAAGGGCAAGGAAGGCCATGGAGGATGGGCTAAAACACAGACAGAGGAAGGTAGAATATAAAAGAAAGGGCTGGCGGGAAGGACAACGCTAAAGTATGGAAGAAGGTCACACAAACAAGGATGGAACAGGATAATGGCAAGCAGAACTGAAGGGCCCATAGAGGCCAAGCTCACTCGCTGGAACACAGTTCTTTCGTCCAGCCCTCCTCCTCCACCACACACACACACACACACACACACACACACACACACACACACACACACACACATACATGCCCCATCTTCTGCTTCACAGGTAATTAAATGGATTTCCTGTCTTGTACTCAGCTAGAGAACATGACCCAGCACTCTCTGAGTGTATGTCGGAAGGCAGTCTAGGACAGCTCTTTGAACCATCGGGATGCCTGCAAACACGAGCATGGCCCTAAGCAAACAAGGGCCGCGGTGGGACTTGGTGGACAGGGGGAAAGTCTACAGAGATCCACTCCTTAACATCATGCTGCTGATTTTGGAGCATGCTACCTGTCTTATCTTGGCAGGAGAAAGAAAGTAACAAGGGATCAGAGAAGTTTCCATCTATACTTACCACAGGGGTTATTGTGATCCCTTGTTCCCAAGTGGAGTCCCTACATTTATAAATCGGGTCATGTAACTTAAGCACTTAGTCTCATCTTTTGTTTTATTCACTTATTTTTTTACAAATTAATATTAGGAATGTCAATCTTTGAATATGGATTGTGGGTGGTACTATTTTGAAATATTGCTAGGAGTCACATTCCAACAAGCCACATTTAAATTCGGACTCAAATCTTGACATGCCGTGCTAGCGAAGGAGTTCAGCAAAAAAAGAAAAAAAGAAAAAAAAAGTTTACATTATTAATGTTACAATGTTACGATTATTCATAAATTTGGGATTAAATTCAGGAACTAGTGCATACAGCCTAGTCTTAGAAAATACAATCTTTTGTATATTGCGACAGGCTCCATGCTGACATTCCTAGTACCCATTTTTATTACAGATAAGCACAACCTTTTATGACTTCACTTCACGACGGTCGCACGCCATCATCTTTTTAAAAATGTATTTTCTCTATTAGAAAACTCGCTTTGGAAAATTCTCGATAGAACATAACAAGCCCATCAGACAGGAGCGTCTGCAATTACAATGCCAGAGGTGCTGCATGCAATTTCGCCGCGCTAACAAGCTTACCATCAACCCGCAATCTCAATCACTGCTCAGGTTCCTGTATTCATTAAGGGCCAGCACCGGTCGCGAGTGGCTATATGAAAGGAAGTGCTAAGCACAGGCTGATTGGAGTGTACAGAGGGAGGGCTGGCTTCGCCAGATTGTGGGTAAACAGACGTGGGAGGTGGCCATTCGCATAATTCCGACCGATCGAACAAAAGCGCATGCAAATGTGGACCTTGACCCAAATCAAATCCTTGACCCATTCACTAATTGCAAATTACAGACCTCGGCACCCCAATCAGTGGCCTTTTAGCGCAAGATTCCAGACTCATTCTTCAACACACACACACACACACAAACTGGGAAATAATAAGGAGGGGAGCGGTATGCCATCAAGTGCAGGGATTTGTTATTCAAGATTGGTCTTGATTAGAGTGCATTTGACCCTGGATAGCGCTCTTTGAATCATCTAAGAAGGGGCAGCACTTTTGTACTTTTGATACAACTGCGGTCAGGGATTGCGGCCATGCTGAAAATTGGGGGATTTACACGGACATGGTGTTTGATGTCAGGGCGTGCGAGACTGTCATCTCTCTACATAGCGTATGCCACTGCTACACTCCCAGCAACCCCCAGTGTTCCATTAAGGCATTAAAATCAAGGAGAACAGCGCGTGGTCCTCACAGCCATAAATATTACATGACAGGCAGGGAAGCATCAGTTTGTAAATGCAAATCAGCTCGACGTTGCTTGTGTTTCCATCATTGTTTTTTCAAGTGCCCCAGGGCCTCAATGTGGAAAATGAGCCTGCATTCAGATATATTTTCCCCTCTTTTTCATACCCCTGCTGTTCTCCCCCTCAGCCTTCGTGCATGTTTTAAACCTATCCCCACTTCCCTTCGCACCTGGGTTATTTATTTAATTCATTTATTTATTTTAATGGATGTTCCATGAACGACTCCATTTCGTGGCATCGCAGTGCACACGATTTGAAACACTTCCATATTGACTAACAGTCTTGAAGCAGTGCATACATCACCCTTATATACGTAAAGCAGCCATGCGTGAAGTACACCACCTAGCAAACACATACAAAACACTCCATGAGAATACCAAAACACCAGAGCTGTGAAGGAGTCGATATTGTAACTTTAACCTATGCAGCGCTTTTGGCCCTTCTGCAGCTTCAGCTAACAAATTATCCTCTCAAGGAAATCCTGTTTGGAAGGATAATCCTTTCCTCATCATCTGGACAGACACTTTCGGTAATGAAATGGCCCAAGGGTGTCCCTGTCACCTGCTTCTCTGCCCACATGCACACATACACAGTCTCATCTGGCAGTACCACATCCTCTCTGTACTGTATTCTAGATCAACGATCAATATTTTACACTGAGAATCGGCGCTCATCATGCTTGGTAAACAGTGGCTTGTCTCAGGGTCACGAGGTAGCGCACCTGCCTGCAGAAGTGGGAAAATAGCCTTCAAACAGGCTGAGAACTGATGGCCTCGGCAGCAGCATGACATTTGGGTAGCAATCAATTTCCAAAGACTGGACTGACATAGAAAGGAACAGACAGCAAACCGCAGGGATGCATTCCAGCTGCATTTCAAGTAGTTCAGCTCAGAATATATCACCCTGCCACTGTTCTGGAAATATTTAAGTTGACAATGTGCAATTAATAAAATACAACAGGGAATCACGTTAAATTATTTTTGCAGTATAAGTATATATATATATATATATATATATATATATATATATATATATATATATATATATATATATATATATATATATATATATATATAAAGGATAGTGTATTGAGTCAAAGTTTAACACTGTAGCTGAAGATGAGTGTAAATGAGTGTATGGGATATGTAAGGAATAAAACTTTTGGGGTGTACTTTTATAGAAAAATAATCAATAACGTGATGGTGGGATGGGGACCTGTCGTGAAGAGTTACTGTTACCGCCCCAAAGTTGATTATTTTCATATAACTGCACATGATGAAATGTTTTTCCCTCTTATACCACAGCAATGTTCCACCTCAAAAATTTATTACCACAATGGTGCCTTAAAATTCCCGTGAAGTGCCTTGAAATGTGCAGCATTATTCGATGTGCAATTTCCACTGAAGCAGGATGTCAGGGCAGGACATATCGAGTGGCTCCTCCCTCTTTTTTGTATAGCCAAGAGTGTTTAGCTCACCACTGAGGCTGGGCTAAGCCATACTTGACAGTTAGTACCATGGAAAAATGCCTGTCACAAAGCTTTGAGCCGTCTCTTCTTCAAAGTGAATGAATTCAAGCCATTTCCTTCTTAAACAACTGTCAGTTGGAAAACTGAATAATACGCGAACATTCGAACAGTCAGAGACACACTTAGACCCATGCTTGCTCATATGATTTCACTCGCTCAACGATGGCAACTTCGGCAAGATGATATTTGTACTGTTGGGGGCGGTACACATCAGAATCTAGACAGCATTTGATTGGACAGAAACTCTGATGAGAAACTGAAGTGCAGAATGATGTCATCAAAATTGTTGACCCGTATTGGTGGTAGAGACAGACTGAAATCTCTGTCCTGAGGACTTTCTTGTGGAGGACAATGCATTGACTCCTTCCATGAATGTTAAATAAACATCTTACAAATGTACAATTTATATTTGTTATTTATTTATTTTACATACTTTTTTTTTTTAAATTAGCTATTACTACAGAAACATTAATGTAGTTCAATAGTATTAAATGTAACTATAAATGGTTAAAAACCACAATGTGGCATTCATCAAAGTGAGAAATTGTAGTCATTGGAAAATCGAATAAAAACTCTTTGGTATGTGCTGTCATCGGAAAATATTCAACTTTATGTCGCGCCATTTCACACTATTACGTTGTTGTTTTTTTTTCCCTATTATGACCTTTCCTGTTGTGTTTTAATCCTTATAAGGGGTTCGGCTAACGTGTCAGTTCAGGATTTAGTCTAGTACTTCTTTATATCTTGATGAACAAAATGAAATAAGCATGTTTAGCACATCAACACACACACACACACAGACACAGACACACACACACACACACACACACACACACACACACACACACACACACACACTCGCCTGTAAAAGCCTCAGAGAAAACCTCAGCCTTACCCATCCCAGTCTGTTGATTCATCATGTCAGATTACTCGTCCCCTTGCCGACGCGACCTTAAAGTGCCTTGTTGTCCCGTAATGCTGATGGCTGTTAAATGTGTACTGCTGAACTTGGTCCGTCCTCGGGCCAAGGACCTGAGTGGCGCTGATGACACACTGCTGGGTAAATTTGCGAGCATGGCCATCACAAGGACACATCTACAACGGTGATGATTACTACAGGCTCAAATATGATGTCCTAAACGCCGCTCTAAACAACCTTGCTCTGTTGATCATAGCACGCTGCTTTTTACAGCCATACTGGAACGCATTTGAATTGAAGTGTGTGGCGAAGCGTTAACATCGTACCACAGCTTTGATCACTTGGAAACGATGACAAATAGTAGTTTTTAGCGCAAATCCCCATATTTAACGTGTGTAAGTATCCACTACTAATTGGTACACAGTGCTTGAGGCGACTGCAAGCGGGTCGTTGATACTGCAAAACAAATGACAACATTGTTGAATACCCAGCCGTCCTCCAGGTGAGGTGCACAGAATGCTAATTTTCAATGTTCTCGACTGTTTTCTCTTAATTGGTGTCATCAGTAAAATGGCTGACAAATTGACAAAGTGGCTACACCGGAAAGCAGTGTCCTCACTTTCTCAATTAGCTCACTAAGCAGTGATTAGTGACCAAAACTGTGCACTCCCGATCACTTACAGGTTAATGCTCTGGGGTCGGCACTCATGTGAAATTGAAAATACAGAACGCAAACAGGATTAATGTGATGTACAGTACCTAATGAATAACACATGATGGGCTGTGATGTCATAGGGAAAAAAATCCACACTTGGGTGGGACGCTATAGTGATTTTTTATTTATTAATGAATGCTACATTTCATATTATAGAATGCCCCTGACACAGGTTAGTTCTAGTTCATGTTATTTCTTATAACATAGTTATTAACAAGTCATATCATACCCAGCCTCTTTTTTTTTTCTCTCTTGAAGTTAATAAGAAAAGTTTTGGAAAACAAGTTACCTGTGGTGCGCACGCATTTCTGATTTATTTATAGTGCTGCGGCTATAAAAATCTATTTATGTGTTGATTTGATTGAACAGGGTTCGCAGTAATCAGGCCTGGTTGCGTCTAGTCCAGCTGAACCCCATTATGAATGCAGTTTCATAGATTTGGGGAATTAGTAACTACAGGGGCAAATGCATTTTCACACAGGCCCAGTTGGTATTGGATAACTTTCAATTTCAATAAATAATTATCATTTAAAAACTGAATTTTGTGTTTCCTCATGTTGCCTTTGTTTTATCTTAGATTTTGTTTTAATTTCTGAAACAATTTATTATGAGATATACACAAACACAGAAGAAATCAGTATGGGGCAGATACTTTTTCACAGCACAGTATATTAATACAGATACACATGTTTGGAGCACTAAATACAGATATTGCATCACAACCCATAGTATAAAAATGATTGTATAAGAATGATATAAGAATAAGAATTGATAAGAATATATTAGAACAATGACATTAATATAAACCAGCACTAATGTCAGAGCTGTGTTACAGGAAATTAACACGTTTGCCTTACACCTCTGGGGTTGGGGGTTTGAATCCCACCACCGCCCTGTGTGTGCGGAGTTTGCATGTTCTCTTTTTGCTTCGGGTGTTTCCTCCGGGTTCTCGGGGGGGTGTCCCCCCGCCATGTGCCCTGAGTCCCCTGGGATAGGCTCTGGGATAGACCCTGAAAGATAACCAGTATGGAAAATGGATAGATGGACATATATATGTGCTCTTTATTGCAGCTTGAATTGTTCATAGTATGGTCCTAAGCAGCTCTGTATTCCATTCTGATCATGCCTTATTCCCTATGAGCTCAATTAAGCTGCTTGTTAGTGCTGCACTGATGCCACCGAGAGGGACAGTTACTTATTTATGTCAGTGTGAGATTATAGCATGAATATGACAAAAAACTAACAAAAACTACAAGAACCAGAGTCTAATCTGTTGTTAGCCATCGTTTTTCCTCAGTTAAAATAGCTCATCTGTTCTACTTGGGTCAAAGTGTTTTGGAGACCAGAGTGATATATAGGAAGGCTAATGACCTTCTTGTCAGCATTGCATATGTTATGATTGCTCTGATATATGAATCTACAGAACAGCAAAGACATAATAAATTGGGGCATCTTGCCAATATACACAACCGCAGTTGTTACGTCCTCGGACGTATTTCATCTTTCTCTGTCACTTCTTCTCTATCCCTGAAGAAAACCAGTTCTGACACGGAGGTTGGCAAATCAAGAATGACATCATACAAAAAAAGCGAGACTGTTGTTGACATGTTTGAGCACATCACGTCAGTCCAAGTCAATAGCTAATTTGTATATTGTTATGCTAGCTTCATAATTTGACGATTCTTGGCTCCAAGCATAGGGCATCATGGTGCCATTTCTTCCCCATGTTTCTGTTTAAGTTCTGTACAAGTTCAGATTATGTTAATTGAAGACAAAAGTAGAAAGTAATCATTTTCTTTAAGCGCAGGTCAATCGGTAGAGGATTTTCATTGTTTAAACTGACATGGAGATAACAAGATTTTCCTGGGATCACATACAGTGTGACAAGTAATGACCTAAAGGCTAAAAAGCTTGAGGAAGGAAAAAAATAAAAAAATTTAAAAATTACATCACAGGGCACCAGGAGACACACAGACACAGACACAGACACAGACACACACACACACACACACACACACACACACACACACACACACACACACACACACACACACACACACACACACACACACAACTTTAATTTTGTATTTTTTCTCTATCATGAGAATACATCTCATTCTACAGCTTTGGTTTTCCAAATACGGACTTCAACAGTGGGACCTGGCAAGGAATGACATTCACAAAGCAGAAAAAATACCCACAGTTTTAATCAAACTGTGATAAAGTGCTGCATTCTTACGACACAGTTACCTTTCTAGCAAGTAGCATGAAATGAAAATCCAGCATGGAATAATATAATATAAAATATGAATTGAATCTCTGTGGAACAATGCAGCGGTTCGATGACATTTCCAAACAATGCAATATTTGTTCCTTTTTTTTCTTCCAGAAAGATAACACACACCTCAGCACCAGGAAATTGTAGCCTTTTGTCCAGGAGGTTGTTAGACAAACTGTGCATTTCATATCCAATCCTCCGGTTGAGACAGCATACGGTGTGATAAAAGACAAAGCATGATTTGTGTTGCATATTTGCATTTTAATCGGTGTTTGCAAACATAAATGTGGAACTTCTGATGTTGCTCAGGCCCCATCCAGACGTATAAAGATATGTCTGAAAACATAGTTTTTACCCCTCTGTTTTCAAATCAATTCCTCTACAGACAAAGAGCATTTTGTCTCGACGAAAACACGAAAAAAACGATTCGAAAGTGCTCACATTAGCACACCAGCCTGGTGATAATACAGTATGTCATAAACTGTTATCCCAAAGACCTCAAGAATAACGTTTAGAGCATGCATACCATATTGAGTGGTGTAGAAGACAAAATGCTTAAAACAAAACAAAAGCCACTGTTTGCAGTACCGTTTGTACCACAGGAGTGGTGGAGTCAGGAGCAGTACATCACATAAGTAAATTCAATTGCAAGCATGTTATTAAATGAGAAATTACAGACCACAAATGATCAACCTGATAAATAGAGTCCTAACACATTTATAACACATCCGACTCTGCAATGAGCTTCTGTAAGTTGATGTCACGGTGATCGGGTTTTTCCCATCAATATGACAACACTGAAGAACTTGGAAAAATATTCTGTAACACTTTCTATAGGTCATTTCTATAATAAACTATAAACAGAGTCATATCATGTCATAATGCTTTCATATGGAATGTTACATGGTGTTATAAT
Organism: Ictalurus punctatus; assembly: GCF_001660625.3. Lineage (NCBI taxonomy): Eukaryota > Metazoa > Chordata > Actinopteri > Siluriformes > Ictaluridae > Ictalurus > Ictalurus punctatus. The sequence continues at coordinate 4,455,041 of NC_030433.2, read as the reverse complement.
TACATTTTACTTCATATATATATATATATATATATATATATATATATATATATATATATATATATATATATATATTCATCATCCACATCACCAAGCACCACTTTGCATAGTGCATTATGAGAACATACTGTATAACGGTGATATAATGTGCTATAAGTGCTACATATAATGCATTTTTCAACAATTTATAAATGCATTTTAAAACAATGCACAAACCTTTTTCATTAATAATTATATCACTTCGTTTAATGTTTTATGAATGCATTATAACATGCTATGAATTTATTCATAAGTAATTATAATATATGGCCTTCATAGAAAGTGCTGTCAAATTTGCCACTTTGGAGTATGCTTTCAAAGACTTCGTTTTCAATCACGTAAAATATTGTTTTGTTTTGTTTTTTTGTCTGGAAAGACATAGAAAAAAAAAAAACACAAGGAAAACTATGTTTTCTTAAAGATTTGTATACGGATGGATAGAGTTTAAGTTGTTTCAAATACTTCCATGAAATATTAACAGAGGAGAACTAAACAATTTCCAAACTCTCGCACATGAGACAGATAGGAAAACAAAGATTTTCTTTGGCTGACATTTCTGAAATGTGCTCAAACCTTGAAAAACAAAACAAAACAAAACAAAAAACAAAACACCAATATGAACAATGCATGAAGGCTAAGGCAAGGTGGATGGAGGAAGACTTTACAAACTAGACATACAAACCAGGAAGTTGCTGTGTGCTTGCTAATGATAGCGGTAATAGAGGACAGTGACATGAAGGATGGTCATTGATTATCTTAGAATTGCTCTCAACATCACCTGATCTGATTTGCTCCAGACTAACATTCTCAGACCCATCAGCCGAAAATTAGTGGCGAATTGAGAAGGGAGATGCAAGGGCCAACAAGAGAAACTGGTAAATTGGACAAGTGACCTCAAGATGAGCTGAGCAGCCAGGAGGCAGAAAGTTCCTGGATCTGTTTCTAATGATCATTAATGCCAAGTTTTGGTCTTCAAGCCCTCCTCACAAGGTGAAGGAAGGAAGGATGGAAGGGTAATAAAATCCATGTTTTCTTCTTCTTTTTTTTTAAAGTCAGCATTTGGAGCTTCTTGATAACCTGGGGGATTTTAGGAAATAAAGTTAAGAAGCCAGCATTTTAAAAGGTCAAGCCAGTACAATTTAACAGAGTCCTTATTAGTGTTATTTTTGCAAACTCGCCTTTTAGTATGCTGGAAGCACATTCACGTAAAGTAAAGTAACGCATGACTCTGTCAATGTCAAGCATAATGATGGCTTACACTGGCAGTGTTCAATAGGCTGAAGGATTTGTCAAGATTTTTCAATGTTTGAACTTGAACGGCAAGACCTAAAGCAAAGTATAGATCGGCTGAAGCAGGGACAATATGTACTATACATTAAGGAACATTTGCACACTGGCAGTTCATATCTAGACAAATGATGTAAGACGAGGGAACAATGATGTTGCCAAGGTGTCTAAGTGTATTTTCAGTGTGCAGTAGCAAATATTAAATTCTGCTCTTTTTCGAGCGTCATAATTTTGTAAAACTTTATAATGTAATCATTTATATAAACTTTATATTGTCTTTAATACGTGTACACAAATTTTGATTATGTATGAACTGATAAACATGGATTATATTAATACATCTTATGAAAACACCCAAATTTGGCTACATTGTATCAGTAATTATGCAGTGTGCCAGAGTGATAATAAATATATTTGTAAGAACTACTAGTTTTAAAAACTACTGCTGTTGATTTTTTAGTAACGGGTTGTGTAAAATTAGCTATCTAAGTTAGACTGGCAGAAATGGGCTAGCAGGGCCAAGCCCTATCTCTCTTTCAAAGAACAATACAGAAAAATAAAGAAACATTTTGACACCTACATTATCTTATTTGCTGTTTTTTTTTTTTTTTTTTTTACTTTTGTGGAGCCAAGAACAGCACCACCACTAATCATAAGTCAAAATACATAGAACGCTATGACGAAGTGAAGCTTGGGCTGATTTCTTTCTAGCCCAGACTGTAGTCATGCACAGTAATTGAGCTTCCAGATTTCACGTGCACTGGGTCTGATTTGTTCAAGCCCAAGTCACTAACACATCTATAACACATCACAGCAGTGCTTAAGAAAGCTCATGCTAATGAGAGGAAACGAATTAACAAGTGTCATAAACATGAACAAGGTGGATTACTTGCTCGATCATTGACTTTTCAAAATGCTTTTGGAGAAGACACTAGAAGTGTCCAATTTTCTATTGTCCAATTAAACTATAATTTAGAAGGAAGATGTTTTGTATGGTTGAATGCAAATAAATAAATAAATAAATAAATAAATAAATAAATAAATATAATAATAATAATAAATGCTTTAATGACAAGGGCAGTTTTTGCTTTTTTTGTCATTTTCATTAAACATTGTGACCGGTCCTCACTGGAACCAGTATCTGATTTGACAGTACATACACAACAAAAATATAGAAACTTCCTGTTCCTGTACAATTCCTGTCACATCGCTTTGTAAATTGTACTGTAATGAGAGAAAAGGTACACTTTTTATGTTGCAACTGGACAGTTTGTATGTAGTGAATATGTGGAAAGTGACATGTTTAGAAGTCCAAAAACTCTGTAACTCTGGTTAGGTTACTGTGTTACACTGAAGCCTTTATGTATAAATTAAATATATAGTAAATATACATAAATCTGACTGCTTTAATTCCAAAAAAATATATAAACACTCATAAACTCAAACTCTGTTTGATGACATTACATTCAATTTTTCATTCTGAAACCAAAAACTGCAAGTACATAGCTGCAATTGCTGATAAACGAAATCCTTAAAAGAAATTAGCTCAAGCAATGTTAATGTTCAAGCAAATGGGAAACTCAGGAAGAAAAAAAGTTGTCTACAGATTATTATTCTGATATCCTGTTTGTTGGTATTAAAATCATACCTAATTTCATTTAACATACAAAAACCTCCCAAAAAGTACACACCTGCCATTGCTGGTGGTACAAATTCCCTAAAAGCAAATTTCTACGTTGGAAAATCAGGAAGAAAAAAAAAAGATCTTATGTAGGTCCTGATTTTGTATAGACTGCTTTAAAAAATGTAAAAATAAATAAAATAATAATAATAATTCAAACACACATTCAAAAACACCTATAAATACGGAGCGGCATTCTGTTTCCTGACATTATATTTATCTTTTCATTTGGAATCCCAAAATCACAAGTGCATAGCCACGACTGTTTAAAAAAAAAAGAGCACATTTCTCTCAGATCTTACCCATGTTCTCATTCTGACATCCTGTTTGTTGGCATTGTTAAGTACCAAACCATCACCAAATGTAGGTAGCTGCTGATAGAAAATAAATATTTATAAAAGCAAAATTCTTTCAAAGCAAATGTTAAAGCAAATTGGGAAATCAAGAAGAATAAAATCTTATACATGTTCTTTTTTTTTTCTTTCTTTTTTTTTTTTAAAATCATTCTATAATAGCTAAGTATACACAGCATGCTGGAAACCACATCTCTCAAAACCTAGAGCAGCTCCTGAGTGTGTAACCTCCCCATTGATTTCGGTGCACATCAATGATTTAACTAATTAGTTTTATCTGCTGATATTTATGCACAGGGAAATTACTCATTAATGAAATGTCAGAATTGAAGGTGTTGATTTTTTTCCCCCTCCTTCAGATATTATCTTGATGAGATAACAGATATTTTGGCAGATATTCTTTAAAAAGTCAGACAGCAAGTTTGCCAAGAACAAACTGCATATGGGTGTTATAATTAACACACGAGTCCAAGAACTGATGCAGACTCTCTTGGTGTGCTGGAGGACGTCTCCAGAGTTTCTCATCTGCTGAAACAGTCCTTTCAACTGCAAAAGTAAAAGGAAGATACTGCATTTTGAAAGGTGAGGTCAGGGATTTTGAAGTCAGGACACTTTTGTAATATTTGATGTATTTGAAGTTTCATTTCTCATCACATTTTGGCAGGTGTCAATGAAATATCAGCTCAGAGCAAAAAACTTCTGGGTTACCCATGTAACCCTGTTTCCTGAGAAGGGAATGAGACGTTGTGTGAGCTTCACATGCTGAGAAGTGCCCTTGCGCGTGACTGGTATCTGAAGTCTGTGTAAAACCACGCCCATTTATAGGCCTGCCGTGGTCAGGTGATGTGGCATATCGCATGTTGTCTGACTATAAAACAGCGCCCGTAAACCACATCATCAGCTTCTCTTTTTCTGAAGTGCAGACGCAATTTACAGGCATACACCAGTATAACAAATCTACGCAACGTCTCGAGACCTACAAACAAAACCCACTGCTTCATAGGCTTCGCCAACCAACGCTGAGGTGGTCTTACATGACCTGGATGACAAAGATTTTGCTGCCATCAGAGGAGAGGGGTGGTTTGCAAGCGCCTCCTCCACCATCAGTATAGCTAAATAGCTGTACAGTCTATCTCCCACAATGTCGCAGTGTACTTCATAGTGCACGTCCGAGGAAAAAGGAAAGTTTTCTGCGGTGTGAGGGAGCGCCCTCCTTCTCATTGGCGTCCCCCTCTGGCTCCTCAGAGTCAGAGAGGGTGGGCTGATTCTCCACACCGGAGCCCATCGCCCTTTGGCTGAGAAGTGAGAGAGCCGTGAGTGGAGCTACTTCAGTTAGCAGTCGCACGTGAGTTCAATTCCTACAGTGTGAAGCTCATGCAACGTTGAGTTCCCATTGAAAGGGAACTCTTGTTTATGTCACTGTGCTTGAGGACAAAGAGGCATCTTTACTTGCATGAGAATTCAGAATGTGCTGTCTCTTACATTAAAATTCAGTCTAGAAATATTTTTGGATAGATATTTTTAAGCAAGGTTGCCAGGTGTTGTATAAAAAAAATAAAAAAAATAAAAATAATAAAAAAAAAACAACAGTGGTAATTCAATGTAATGGCAAGCCAAGTGCTCAATAAAATGGGTTTATTACCAAAACCTAAAACCTCTCCCTTTCAATTCTGAAAAAATGTAGAAATTGACAAATATATTGTAATATGTACAATTTATTATCAAACAATACATTTTAATGAAGCACCATAACAACACACAGGATTAAGAATTAAGAGTATGTAAACTTTTGAATTGGTTCATTTGTGTAAATTCAGTATTATTGTGGCTTGTGGACTATACAGTATGTAAACAGTCTGTTTATGTACATACATACTGAAATAGTTTTATTCAGTGCAGTACTAAATTTAAAAAAATGCAATTTTTATGATGACCCTTTTTTAAAATTATTATTATTATTAACATTTTGCAGATTCTGCAAGGCGTATGTAAATGTATGACCTCAGCTGTATCTCGAGAACACTGGGAAGGAAAGGGGAATACACAATTTACACAATTAACATAGCCAGTTCACCTACCATCCGAATCAAATCTAATGTTTTTAGGAGATGGAAGGAAACCAGAGATTCTGTAGTAAACCCACGCAGCGGCAATGCTGCTCACTGCGGTTTTTCTACCTTTGTGTTTACTGTTTGCTCTTTGACTTTCAACACACTGAAATAATTAAGCTAACTTGTGCAAAAGATCCAACGCCAAAACATTAAAATCATTCTGCATCTGGTAACCATGACTTTGGCAATTTAATATTCAACCCGTGATTTGCCTAGGAAATGGAACTACTTTCAGAGCCGCTGTTATCAAAACAAACAAACAAACAAATAAACAAAAACAACGTCAACACCATTTGACCAATCAGAATTAAGGATTGGACAGCGCTTTGCTTTTTAAATCGGTGCTGTGAATCGAGCATGATGGACTTTACTTCCTCCCTTCAAAAATAAAAAACAACCCCTTTCATTAAACATAACTTATTAAAAACCTAAAGCTGGCATTAGCAAACTGTGTGTGTGTGTGTGTGTGTGTGTGTGTGTTGCTTGATTATGAGCTGAGTCAGCAGATCCGTTTGCTCCTTAAAGCTAGCTCTGATCAAATAAGAATATATGAAAGGATCTAAATCTACAGAGAGAGAGAGAGGGGGGAAAAAAGAATGAAGCAGCTCTAGTTGCGAGCTTTGCAGAAGTGACAGACAAGCGTAGCAATGGCTCGATCGTTCTTTAATCACCACTCTATTTGACTGATTACGGCTGATTAAACATGACATATATATGCAACATTCTTCGGCGCAGCGATTTGACGCGCAATTGTTCACAATAACATGCACAGAAGGGGAGAGCAGCAGACAGGATGTGCAGAGAGAGAGAGAGAGAGAGAGAGAGAGAGAGAGAGAGAGGAAGAAAGCGAGAACAAAGAGAGAAAAGAAGTGAAAATAAGAGACACAAAAGCAGTGCTTTGATTCTGACTGAAAGCACGAGTGCAGCCATTTATAGTCTATCACTAGGGTCATGTGTGACTCCAAGGCTTGGTGTGTAGCCTTGAGGGAGAAAGTCAGACAAGGACAGAACTGATGCTGCGGCTGACATATCAGTGGGCGAGATACATCTTGTACAGAATTGCTAAAATGGTGTCTCATTGGTGAGAGATCCATCGTGATAGCATTGCAGATAGATGTCCTAATTATAATGAGGTGGTTAAATCTAATATATACTGATATGTTATAGTGCTATACACTAACAGCAGGAAAAGTGTACGCTTGAGATGCAGGCTCTCTACCGGTGATAATCCTTGCCAGAAAATGTACTTCAAGTATATAATTCACAAATGGCATAAAAGCGTCCCTGCTGCAATGTTCAAACCTTCTAGCACATTATAATTATGTTAAGATGTATTCCTATATATTCGAGTAAGCTACCATTTCCATACCATTTCTTCTACTAGTACATTTTTTATTTATTTTTTTTTTACTACTTATCAGATACCGATAAGTATGAGTAAGGTAATTACACCTTAACTCATGAGTTATTTAACAGAATACTCAAAATATATAAAGTTGTTTAAATAACAAAAAGTAAATGTTAAATTATCTCAGATTATGTTTAATTTTGTTTTCCTTTAAGTAATTCTGCCTAAATATAGAAAAATGAAGCAAATTTTGAGAACTCTCTGAAGATGAGCTATGCCATGTGACTGCAGAAAAGGAAGTGCACACAGCACTTCCTGGTCATCTGACATGGCATTTTTTTCTTTTTTTTTTGTTATGTCAATGTTAAAGCCCACCCTTTCCAGTTACATAGGAAAGGAGTAGTTTTGTATTCCTGCCTATCTACAAATTGGAGCTACATTAATTGTTGCCATATGGCAACATCATGCAGTAAAGGGTTAACGATGTTTTATCAGGTTGCATGTATTGTAGGAAGATGCTGTAGTGCATCTTCTATTCACAGAGCACATTTTGTAATCTACTTTGCTTTGATTGGTACCATTATTTGTGTAATATGTCCAGATCACTGTCGTTTCACGTCATCTACAGCAACATACAGTAGGATTATGTCACATATGTAGTATCATGCAGCATCCATTGCTGAGTACAAAAAAAGCATGGTATCAGATTGAGAACAGTATTGGTATGAGTGCATTCCTTACATTAGAGTGTTTTTTTTTTTTTTTTTTTTTTAATGTTCATTTGAATCCTTTCAGCACGGCTTGACGAGAGTGCAGGCTACATTCGACTCCTGCCGAGACTTTTAAGAGGCCAAATTGTGTTGTCTCAGCTTGAAAGAATCGCGTTAAGGTCTCTGACAGCATGGGATTATGATGGCCATCAACAGCACACTTGAGGGCATGGGGTTACTTTCAGACACCAATGGTGTAGAAAAAGCTCAGAAGTGAAGTGGAATGTGGAAAATTCCACATTGGATGTGGAACACCGATGGCTCGTCAATTCCCTGAGCGGAAAGGTGGAGAGGAGATCATCCCATATCATGTGTTTTCATCATTGAGGGTAAACCAATTACAAGCGTTTTAGTTCTTTTGAGCAGGTGGTGAAAACTTGAAGACTTGAAGTCTTGCTGTGTAATATTGTTATTCTTTTACAATCGTGTTCTCCCAAATAGGAAATCGTTCTGAGCCAAAAATGTTATGTTTAGACATCTTAGCTGAACTGTAAGGAGTCACGTTTAATATCGTTTGTAATCTACTGTGTGGCAAAAACAAACAATAAAAACAAACATGTAAATCTATGGTGGTCTGGGTAAAGCCATCCGGTGCCACTATAGCTGAAAACAGCTACATTTAAACCAAATATGGCCAAAAAGTTGGGTTTGTCTGCTTATAATTTGACACTTCTACTTTAAGAACACAAAACTATGTTGGTTAAGTACATGTTTCACACAAAGCAGTGGTAAAAACAGTCAGTCTGCCTAAAAGATGGCTAAAACACTGCTAGCAACGTGTGATTTCCTCATTCAGTGAATGCCATAGTTAGTTAAAGTTGTTGGATTCTCACATGGCATAGCAAAATGGACATTAGGCTAAGCAATTCAGTTAGTAATCAGATACTGGCTGTCAAAAGGGAATTTTCTTCATCTTCATCTCCATTTTCTTTTTCTTCTTTTGGGGTTAATGGAATTTAAATTTCTATAACTTTACATAAACATTACAAAATATTTCAGTTCAAAATTTCACCACATGAAGGGTTTTCCCCAGACAAAAAGTGCAATTTCAATTTCAGGCCAAAACCAGTCCAAAATTAAAATTTTCATCATCCTGCTTGAGATATGGTTCTGGCAGCCAGATTCGGCTGAGTTCATCACCATCACCAACCCACGGCTGTATGTGGGCATATTGGAATAAAAGTAGTAAGTGTGGGCTGGCACTTACAGTATATGCTCCCTGGGCTTACAAAATTGTGCCTCAAAAGCAAACATAAATGAAAAACACAGTTAAAACAGCAGGGAAGACTGTAATGACTTATATGGCATTATGGAATCCAAGACCACCTGTTCTTATGAGGAATTTGTTTTTGGCTTTTGTAGTTAAATTCTGATTGAATTTATAAAGTTACAAATCCAAACCCTGCACCTAAACGTATACGTTAGTTTCAAAAGTGGAAGATCACTGAGCTAAATAAAACTGTTTAGATACCATGAGGCTAAAAAGCCATCTTAAGGGAAATATGTGACTAATGTATTACTCATAAAAATGGCTCTACAGCACAAATATAGCGCACAAGCTCTGGACACTGAAGCAAGTTCTATTTTTGGTGATTAGAGTCTTCTACAGCACAGCAGCGGTATTTATTGCTTTCTATCGATCCCATACTATGTCCCCTACTCGATGACTTATTCAGTCTGAATGGATGTGGCCAAATGCAGATCTCTGAGTGAAATTCTGTTGCAGTTCTGCTCTGCAGAATTCTCATAAAGGTGAGGTCCAGAGGCCAGAGAAGGCCATGGGCAAAGAGCAGGCTTTGTGGTGCAGTGGGGCAAAAGGTAGACCGGGCCAACCGAGTCTAAATAAAGCTTTAATACATTCCCTATTGATCGTCACATTGAAATAAAGTCAGAGTATTGGCAGGGCTGAAATCCCACTTTGAAGCAACTCCATAATGAAACCGGTCAATGCTAAGCTGTCGACAATCAATCCCGCATAACAGTTAATTACAGCTTGCACCCTTTTTTGAGGGGAGAAGGAAAAAGGCAGATGGTGTGACCAAATGAGAGTAGTCTGCCATGGACAATCATGTAAAGGCATCACTAGTCAAGCCTGATGAAATATACTGTATGTGGTGCACTGATTATAGTTAGATGTCTTAAGGTGGCAAAGAAATACTAGATGGGAATATTTTACTGACAGGGAGTGCTTAGAAGGCTCCATAACGTGCACATGTCCTTCATTACAAGTGACATAAAAGTACATTTATAAATGTTTTGTTCACCCTAGAGAGTGTCATGATGAACATATGAACTTGACAACATACTTGATAAAAGCAGTCTCTATTCCAATTGCTGGAATAAGCGTTTATAAATGTGTATATAGTGTTATGTCACTTGTAATGAAGGGCTTACGTAGGTGTCGTGCATCCTGAACACCGACCTTAGTAAAAAGTGTTGCCAAATACTCTGACAAGAAAATAAAATGAAGGAATCCAAATTGCATGAAGGTACAACACCATTGCTCAAATTGATGGGATTTATTGCTCAAACAAATCAGGTGTTATTCAGAAATGGCCACACATTAACTGCGGTAATGTTTGAAAGCCATTATCTATTCATGAAACATACCTTTAGCTAGAGGCAAAAGAGCAAACTGCCCATTTCATACCACAAGCTTGCTGAAGTCTGCAGCTAATAGCATCCTAATAGCATTTATACTGCTAGAAATGGTTAGGCTCTCAGTTTGGTTACATATCATTAATTTATGCAGTTTATTCAACTGCATGTTTATCAAGCCTGCTTTGAAACTCTCAAAAATTAAAAATAAATAAATGAATGAAAAAAATCTAAGAGATGTAAAGACTACGCTCTGACAGGTCGAGTCCCAGCATTCAGGTTTCAGGTGGGTTCAGTTCAAGCAAACTGTCACCATACATCTAATGTACTGAGGTTTCAGCCTGCAACTTGTTCGTCTCCCTCTCTTGTGATGTCACGCTAATGGATTTAGCAAGGATCACGCAGGCATTTATTACCACGTGTAATTGAACGCGATGATTATCGTTGTTGTGTAATGTGATTTTAATGCAGTGCGATAGTTATGTATAAGGCCTAATGACTTGCCTCCAAGGGTTGCTCCAAAAAAAAAAAGCACACACAAAAAAAAAACAGAAAAAGAATCAGATTTAGATTTCCTCCTACTTTAACTCGACATATAAATAAAGAGGTTTAATTAAAGCTTTCCTTTGGCAGCTTGATTTGGCAAATAATCACCCTTTTTTTTTTTTTTTGAGTTTTCCTTCTGAAAGCATTTGACAGAAATGAACAGGCTAAATTGTGTTTAAAAAGACAGTTATCAAGGCTAAGGAAGGATGGAGATTTGTCTTGTTCGTAATATTCTTTGCATGGCCAGTATGGTCTCCATCAGCTCCACTTTTAACTCCTCTACAACAGATGTAGTTAAAGCTGAATGCATCCATACTGTTGACCTTGAGCAAAGGGCAATGCACTATAAAGCACGATACTTGTTTCCTGCTCATTTCCTAGCGAATATTGGGTGACAAATGCTTGGCTTTGCATAATGTGTCCATTAAGGCCACGTTTTACAAGCTAACGCCAACAAAATGGGCCTAAAGTGGCATCAGTTTGACTATTACCTGTTATTATAGTTCAGTGTTATCGACCTTTCATTTTAGTATGCAGCAGGTTGTGGAGAGAAGCCAGACTTTCTAAATGGCTCTTTGAATGGCAGGCAACTGTAGAAGCCCATTATAGAGCTGCTAAAGAAATATTCACAGGCCTAGACACAGAGCATGGATACTAAACTAGCATACAAGCCTAAGTAACGCCAGGGGACGGGTTTTCTGTAGAATTTGGTCACTTTGTAAAAAAAAAGGCATTCGCAAAGGGCTGTATTCAGATTTGAGTTATGCGCACATAGTGAGGATATTTCAGTGCTTTCCACATTCTTATTCGTCCATCATCATCCATACATCCATCCATCTGTTTTCTGCACCGTTTATACTACACAACCTGGAGCCTATCCCAGGGAATTCGGGGCATAAAGCAGGGGACACACTGAACAGCATTCCAACCCATCGCAGGGCACAATCACACACCAATTTACACACTACAGACAATTTGGAAATGCCAATCAGCCTACAACACATGTCTTTGGGGGAGGAAACCCCTGAAGCACCGGGAGAACATGCAAACTCTGTGCACACAGGGCAGAGGCGGGATTCGAGACAACAACCCCAGAGGTGCGAAGCAAACAACCTAACCAATCAACTTTTATTTTCTTCTTTAGTCTGCATTTTCTATCCATTATTTTTTCTTTCTAGGAATTAAAGGCAACTCCATGTGTTTAAAGACAGCTGTCTAGAAATCATTTTAAAACCCTACCCTGCCTCTCAGGCATTTGTCCACCTCGAAGGCATGAACTACATGTAGCTAATTTGCATAATCTGAATGTCACCCCCCCCCCCCAAAAAAAAAAAAAAAATTAAATAAAGAAAATACTAATTAATTATGTGCGTAACCTGATTCTGAATATGTGGAACTTTCCCTGCATAAATATTAATGCAACTTTACGACTTAATCCACCAGCTCTAAATACTTCCCATATGTAATATTTTATTTATGATGTGTAATAATATGAGGCATATGGTCTTGACAAATTAGGACCTTGGTGAAACAGCTATTTAGGGAAATTACATACTTTTTATACTGCTCGTCAACTGGGCTGCTTTTGCCATGAACAGGGTTGCCAGGGTTGCATAGTATATATGTCAGGAACACGTCAATCAATTTACTTACAGCTAACAGATATTCATGAAACAATAATTTTGCTAATTTTACAAATGAAATATAAAAGCTGCATGAAAAAAAAATGTAGTGAGTTAAATTCCACACTTTTACACTATAAATTAGCTTGTCCTGTACAAAGTTGTCTTTTCATTCAACCAATTAGTAGATAAATGGCATAATATCTATATCTTTATTTAATTTAAGAACTGTATTTCCAATTACAGTTTGTATAACTGCTGTCTTTGCATGAGCTAGAGCTTTCATAAATTGAACTTTAGTTTCAGAAGCATTGTATTCTGCAATGACATATGTATACCTGGGCAATAGTCTTCCTGCTGACTGTTCTGACAGATTTTCTATTCAACACGTACACAAAGTGCTTTTTCTTTCACCCACATTACAGGAAAGGCAGGAAGAAATGAAAAAGAGCAGAGAGAGAGACCTATAGCTTTGCTTAACCTTATTAGTTTTGCATTTGGGCTCCGTGCCCAGAATAACAGTATGGATTTTTGCCTAACTTCCTTATAATTGGATGAGTTAAATTTCTCCATTCATTACACAAGCACGTGACCCCATGACCCTGGCAGCTCCAGTATTTTATTAGCATTCTCATCCCCTGTTAATGCAGGCACCTCTCCCAGAAGACTTTCTACACCAATTCCACATGAGACTAAAACCCAATCTTTACTGTTCCCTTCTTCTTCTTCTTCTTCTTCTTCTTCTTCTTCTTCTTCTTCCTCTTCTTCTTCTTCTTCTTGTCTTTCACTAAAGCGATCTCATTATCTTCTGCACTGTCCACCGGATGAGACATGTGGCACAATCCACATTGAGCAATAAGCTAGTTGCCCTCCTGAAACTGCATCAAATAAAACCTACATAAACTCTGCTACTGAGTTTGTGTAATAGCTACAAATATTTAGGGTATTCAGAGTTGGGTTCTGTGCACATGGTGATGATTTATTATTGAAATTGTGCATTTCAGTATTCAAACCTCAGGCATAAATATGGACTTAAGCACTACTCAGACAGTTGCACAGGGTTTGATTTTATGACCTTGATTTAGTATTTCTTGGCTACATTAAGTTGTGCACAAAATGCACTGTTGACATACAATATAAAAAAAAAAACACAAAGTAATAGGATGTGCTGGATCAAGTGCTATTTTGTGAGCTGCAAATAATGATGGAGAAAACAAGGTTGTTATAGCAGAGCAAATTTGTTATTGTTATTCTGTTATTGTTTTCCAATTATTGTCTTAGAATATACTTCTTTTTTTGTCTTTGTCTCTTACTTTTATGTTACATTATATTTATATTTGACAGCAATTGAAAAAAAAAAAAAGCTTGATATCAGTCAGCATTTTCTATCCCCTGTTGTTGTTGTTGTTGTTGTTGTTCATTTTCTGGTTCTGGTCTTGATCAATTTTCTTGCAGGTAATCAGTGGAAATGTACTGAGACAAACATTGCTTCCATTAATTGATAACATGCAGAAAGCATTGTGTGCGTTTGCTTACCAACAAGCAAAATTTTATAAACAAAATTTCTGTTGGCTTATGGCAATTTTGCATTGTTTGGTAATAGATAGTTCTCAGTAAAGCTTGGTTTACATTCATTGATTTTGACATGATTTTGACGATTTTGCAGGAAGGGTCCTTTTCTTTCTTTTTTTTTTTTAATGGCGAAATCAGTTTAGCCATTAAACTAAATCAGATGGTAAATTGGTTTTGAAGGCCACAGTTAGAGGTGGTAAATGTTTTTCAATGAGCTGTCAGAGGTAAAACATTTCTGATGCCAGATAACGTAATCAAATTACTTGTAGTCTGAGTAGCGTAATGATCCGATATGGGTAATAGAAACCTAGTCAGCATGGTTAGTTAAAGTCATATGCAGGTTGTCCAAGTTTTGTGTATATTCCAGTAGTGTTCATTTACTGCCAGTTCTCAGGATTACATTGCATTGTAAATTAAACCCTCTGTGCCATATTCTTTTCAGTTTCCCCCTACTGAATTTTAACGACATAATACGGATGTCTTATTCGCAGTGCCTTGGAATTGGACTCTTTGATGAACAGATGATCTCATGTGGCCTGTGGTTCTCAACTAGGGGATATAAAAGCAATAATGCACACACTAGGCATGCGACACAACAATCTGTTAACTGTTCATAAAAGATGCATGTGGCTAACTCGTACAGAGTGCCTCGGCACAGATCCCCCAGTGCTAGCCTTTGTGTATGCAGATGAGATGAGGAACAGGTGGATCCTTATAATATCTATAATCTCTTTCACAGCATTACCACCAATACAGTATTTTTATTTATTTTTTTTGTTTTAAACACCTATACTGTTCATTTTTAATGCACAGTTGTGTTATTTCTCTTATCAGGACACTGTGAGTTTATATGCTGGGATTAAACCGTTGTACACTGTTGGTTTATGGTGCTAATAAACAGTTTAAAGAGCATGTATAAGTCATTTAGAGTCAATAATGAAATTAGATTTCTCCGTAATGCTGCTGGACAATGCAAATGTTGTAATTGTTGTAAAAGTTGTAATTATTCCAATAAAAACGTGTTCTTCACTGAAGTGATTAAATGTTCAATGAACTAAATTATGCATAGATGCATTTCTTAGGCCGTCATACAAAGTGCAAAACACAGAAACAAACCAAAAATAAATAAATAAATAAGTAAATGCAATAAAATGCAGCACTAAATTGGAAAACCCAGAAACTGCTAATTAAAAACACTACAGAAAATCAATAAATACAACATAATTTCTTTGGCAGTCATACGATGGCCCCTAGATGAAAAATGCATTAACAAACCAAAAATGCAACAGCAAATAAGAAAACAAGCACAAGCAAAAACAGAGCAGCAAATTACACAACAGTGAACTCCTAAACATAGTCGCAAACCCAAAAATACAACAACAAATCAGAAAAGGCAACAATACTGTACATCAGAAAAACTAAAAACACAACAATAAATTCAGATACAACATTATGAAAAACCAAGCAAAACACTACTTTCAGAAACACAACTGCAATTTAAAACACAACAGCAAAAGCAAAAACATGATGAAAAACAAAACAAAAAACACAACAACAAATGAAAACTTTCAACAACAAAACCAAGACAACACCAAATCTAACAACTCAACAGCATATCAGCAAAACCAAAAACATAACAAGAAATTCGGAAACATGGCAACAAACCCAAAAACACGACAGAACAACCAAAATCACAACAAAAACAAAAAACATTTGGCATTTCAGCAATTGAGAAAATTACTGCTTACTGAATATTACATGTTTAATAAACAATGAGAATGTGACGTTCAGTACTTTCTGCTTTGACGTAATGTTTCTAAATATACTGTTGCTTTTTTTTAGTTTTGCAATTGCATTTTTTGGTTTGTTAATGTGTTTAAGTTTCTTCCTCAGATGTTCATTAGATGCCAAAATGCATGCTTGGACTCACAGATCAAATTGGAAGTAAAAAGCTGAAGACACTTTTATCTAAAGCGAACTATAAATGAGGCAGGGTTGTGGCATACAAACTTCATCAGCCATCATCCATCAAAACTTCAATATTTGACTATAAACAAACTTTAGAGTTTTTCGAAACCATCCCAAATTATACAGCACCCTATCAGAATTACCAATCATTCCAACATTAACTACAGGACACAGAAGTAAAGAGCGTTTAGATGTCTTTTAGCTTTGTGGAATTTAAAATGATAGATCTCGGGATCTTTTCATTGCAGTAAAAATCACTGAAAGGCCTTTTTGCTTGCTGAAAAGAGAAATGATGCTGTAAAGGAAAAGTGCTTCCTTCTTTCAACATTTCAGCGACAGAAAATGACGGGGCTGTAATTACACTCTTTTACATAATTGACAGCAAGGTGGGGGGTAGGAGGGGTGGGTTGTTGGGGGGTTTGGGGGGGAGTGTTTGCCGACCGTTGCCTTGAATTCAACATGAACAATGTTGTGGCAAAGAAAAACGACAGTAAAATTTTAAAGAAGCATTTCCCGTCCTCAATTTCCCCCTATAAAACTTGAATCTAAGGTTGTAAACTTAGATGCTATGGTTTAATTGCATATATAAACGATCGTTGCAAAGCTATAATCCTGATCACAAATAAATCACAGTATGTGTATATCTCTGACCTTTCCAATCTACTCACACCATTATAGCCAGATGAAACCTTTAATGTCAAAAACGTTAAGGTCACTAGCTACAGAGAGCAATGGATAGGACTGTACAACTATACATAGGCATTTTCACTGTTTAGTATATAGTCCCAACCAAAACTACTGAAACAACAAGGCCAATTTTATATATATATATATATATATATATATATATATATATATATATATATATATATATATATATATATATATATATATATTTGGTACAGACTGAGGTTTGAGGTCAAAAGATGGATAAGATGAGAGTTTAGTATTTCAGCTTTTATTTCCTGGCATTTACATCTAAATGTGTTAAACAACATAAAACATAGAACCTTTTGTATCAGACCACCCAATTTTTAGGTGAGCAAATGTATAGGAACAAAGAAGTCTTGAAATAAATTAAAGTAAATAACACTTAATATTTAACACTTAACACTTAACACTTAATATCCCTTGCTTGCAGTAACTGCATCAAGCCTGTGATTCACTGACATCGCCAAATTGTTGGTTTCTTCTTTTGTTGCTTTTCCAGGCTTTTACCGCAGCCTGTTTCAGTTGTTGTTTGTTTCTGGGGGTTTCTCCCTTCAGTCTCTTCTTCAAGAGGAAAATGATGCTCAATTGGGTTAAGGTCTGGTGATTGACTTGGCCAGTCTAAAACCTTCTACTTTTTCCACCTTAAAAAAGTCTTTTGTTGAGTTGGCAGTGTATTTTGGATCACTGACTGGCTGCACGATAAATGTTCTTCCTATCCGATACATGTAAATTGGCAAAGAAAGTGTTCCTGTAAACTTCTAAATTCATTCTGCTGCTCTGGTGATAAGGTTGTTCATGATGTCACTGATCATTGTTTTGGGGTTCTGGGTTTCTGTTGCTCCAGTGTTTTCTTTCTTTTTCAGGACAGGCAAAATTGTTGTCCTCAATCTTTATGTAATGCCTCTGTTTGCTTTTCCCTCTTTTCTCAGCTTCAAATTGGCTTCCTTTTCTCCCATAGACAGCTCTACAATCTTCATGTTGGCTTATGCTTTTTTTCTTTTTTCTTTTTTTTTAACAACAAATGCAGTCTTCACAAGAGAAACTGAAAGCTAACACCAAGAATAGATCTTCAGAGCAATTTATTGTTTGCCTAATTGGGAGGTCTGATTAAAAAAAAAAAGTTCTATGTTGTTTAACACATCTACATATAAATACCAAGAAATAAGACATGAAATTCTAAACTCTCTTCTCATATCCATCTTTTGATCTCAAACCCACATCTTCATTCTGCAGCAAGAAAACAAAAACAAACAACAACAACAACAACAAAAAAAAACCCTAAATTGGCCTTGCCGTTCCTATAGTTTCAGTGGGGACTGTAAATCACTAGCTCAAATGAATTATGTACCAATGTTTTAACTATATATACAGTACAAGTGAACAAAATGTGTCCCAAAAGTGATATTACACATTACTTCATTTCCAGCAGGCACTTAGTGAGCTTACACTGTTCCTGAGGTTACATTTCCATAAATTTAATACATGACCTCCTGATATATTCATTTACACATGTAAAAAAAAAAAAAAACAGAAACTTGGCTAGTACAGATTTACAATAAATAAGCTTTCACATTTTTTTGGTGCCTTTAGACATGCAGACCTTTAAATCAGGCATTGAATAGTTATGTAGACATCCTGAATTCAATGTACCGGTTTTTGTTTCCAAAGACTATGTATTGTCTAAATGTATGATAATGTATGCTTAGCTAGCTTGACAAATAACTCTGAAATATGCAAGACATTCTTGATACTATCAAACCTTGGTAGTATGACATTATGAAAGCATATGGTACCTTGTCAATTTTCACACGATCGCTGTCATAGAATTCGATTTATCTAAACATCTGTCTCAGGTGTTTCGAAATCAATGAAAAAGTTTATCTTCGTCTTCAAGTACCATTCAAAGAAAAGTGACACCAGTAGTGTAATCATATCACTTCAGAACAGTTTGATGATTATCACAGTGTAGACAAAGAAAGGCTCTTTTCCCAAAAGGGTATAATTTTCGATTTTTTTTTTTAACCAAGCCTCCATCCAATGGTGTGTTCTTGCCATATTTGCATTGGGGGCCCTTAAAGGGCCACTTGACAAGATAATTCTAGCTGTAGAGAAGCACTAGGCCCTGTCAGGATGTAGGAATGCGGATTACAGTGATTTCCTTAAGCAGGATGCACTTTGCTTCACTGCAGATGAGCACAGCTGCTGTTCGTGGTATGAAGATGGGTAACAAAAGCTTGAAGGACGAAGAGGAAGAACACTGGAAGATGGTGCACAAAAGAAGGGCTGAGTCCATATTCTCACAGTTCCTCACATAACAGAAACTACTTGTCTGAAAACAGCGACCCATACAGCCCACTCTATAATCCACATCTGCACCCACGGCTCGTGTTTTCAGCCTGAATGCATCATTACAGTCAATAAATCGAGACGCCTCCATCACACAAACTACAGGATGCCATGTACATGAGTGAGTAAGAAGTCTTTTATTGTTATGTTAGTCTAATCTATAGAGGACAGCTTGATTCATTGCATTTCTTGTTCATTCTTGGTTCAGTTTCAGAGAAATAAGGACCAGAACTTGTGGATTCAGTTTATTATTGACAACTTATCAATGCTATTTATTGAATTTTAAAGTTTAGTGAGGAAAACCAAAATATGTTGTCATAATAAACAAAAAAACATTCATAATAAAAAGACAAAAATGAGATGGAATTAATGGATTAGCAGGGCTAAGCTGTCCCTTTCTACAAAGAGAAAAAATACATTAAAAATACAGCTTAAGTTTGTGACATCTGGATTGTTTTATTTGCCATTAACAAATTTGGATTAGCCCTCCAAAGGACAGCCGTATTCCCACCTCTTTTCCAGTGTTCCTAGGATGGAATCCAAAAAAGGTGGGGAAAAAAAAAAAAAACATGGTATTGACCACTTTGTCACAACAGCCAGTTTTTTAAATTTTTTTATTGCTTTTTTATAGCCATCATTTGCAAATCAGCCACTGTTTAAAACCAAAAATTTATGCAGAATTTCATTTATTTATAAACCACATCCCAGAAGCATTGTCCTAAAGGTGCAAACTGTCTCACATCAGAAATTATACGGTAGCACTTAATGCATTTTATATCAGTCATAATCTTGGTGTTTTGCACTAATTAGTACATGCTGCCAGCATGCACATTTCTCTCCATCATTCAGGGGGTAGTATGTAATTTTCATGATTCTTGTTCCCCATCAGTGAATGTTTACTTCCGATAGCTGGGGGAAAAGAAATCTACTTTGGCAGCCTGAAATTCCCTAAAGCAAACCGATATGGCCATGTGTAAAACTGAATCAATTCCAGGAAAAAAAACAAAAAAAACAACAACAACAGCATTTTCTTCTTAATTAATTTAAAGAAAGACCTCTGATGATGCCATTGTGTGAAGACATTTAATTTCTATTAACTCCTAGTCGCACAGGGTTTTAGGGCAATTTGCGGGAAATGTGATGACCCTTGGTTGGATATATGTATCAACTCAATTAGAGTGCACTTTAAGATCGGTGGTCTCTGAAGACCTGGCATACTGCTGCAACCAAGAGAAACCACGAGTAATCTGTGGTTCAAGTCCAAATCTCTATAGCCTTGACTTTTCTTTTTTTCCCCATCTTTGTTAAAGCTGAATGCTCCTTTAAGGTACAGAAAGCACATGGCATATTGTGAATCAGTACAAACAACCAGATGATCATGTACTGTACAGAGATTAAGGATCATCAAATACTCAAGTGTACTTGTTAAGATGTAACAAGTACGAAAAACAAGACATTTTTCAACTTCCTATGTTCTAATCATAAGCATTTTATGTAGCAAAATGAGCCTGAAATTATCATATTCCAATAATCTTTTTGTGTGTGTCTTACAACAAGTCCTTGAAACACCCATGGTTGAGAAAATAAGTCCCAGCTGGGTCCAATTAGAGGATGACCAGGAGTGCTGTTTCTGTTGCTTGTCTCTCATCAGACCACAGGGACTCATCACACTTTAATGTGTCTCATTTTTCAAGGAACACTATAGTGAAATACACTGTAGCTGAATTTCAACACTATAAACTTCGTCACCTTTGTCATACTAGCTCACACGGAGGAGCCAACCACAGGACAGCACAGCAGCACATAATATTTTCCCGCACACTCCACACATGAAAGCTATTCAGTGAAGCTCATTCCTAGCGCCATTTCTTTGGGTCAATTTGGTATATTTAGTAGAAACTTTAAGAACCTGTCCTCATCTTCATTCTCTTCTAACATGTTCTCACTGCTACCATCAAGCCCTTCTTTTTTCAGATCTGCCTACTGATAGCACTGCTTCTACCTTGTGTTCTCACTGCCCTCTGACCTCAAAGCCAGCCCGACCGACACCTTCAAACCCTGCTGATCTGACATTCTCTGGGTTGAAAGAACAGTGCTTTGAAGTGTAGAGAAAAAAATGGATGAAATCTAATCTGCCTACAGATCTTGCTAAGTAACAAGTGTTGCTTGCTTCGTTTTCCTCTTCTGTTGCTACATTCAGGATTGCCTTTTCTCATTCAAAAATCAACAAATGCATCTCTGGCCCATGTAGATTATTCTCTAGTATTTCTTCCTTATTAATCTTTTTCTTTCCTGCCCAACAGTCTCTCTTTCTGCTGACTCAGTGACGCACTAGCTCAGATGTTTGCTGACATTCCCGTATCTTTGAAGCAGTCATGTCCCTCAAGAACTGGTGACACTGATTAACACAAACCATATGACCTGCACGCTCACCCCAATACCATCCGCACTTCTCCAGGCAATATTCAACAACTTCACATCATACGTGATGACTATGATTAGTTTCATTGGCATCAAGTCACATATCCAGTTAAGAAGCCCACTATCCTTCCAGTCCTATATAATTCCCTGGAAAGTGAAGTTGTAGCATGGCTAGCATCATATCTACAACTAAATGACTTCCTGGATGCTAACCAGACTTGTATTCTACCAAGTTTGCAGTTCTGTAAGTCACTGAAGATTTACAGAACGGCAGAAAGAACTCTATGTCTTCTGTCCTCATCCTTCTTGACATGTCTCCTGCCTCTGGCACTGAATCACCAGATCCTCATTTCCATGCTTGTGGACTTTGGGAGCAGGACCTGCTCTCTGGCCTGCTCCTCTGCATTCTTACAAGATCAATCCTACTGCATAGCATGGAGAAGTTCAGTTTCATCAGCTTTAATACTGGACTGCCTCAGGGGTCCATTTTTGGTCCATTCTTGTTCTCTCTGTGTACCAAGTCACAGGGCTCAGTTTTCAGGTATTATGGCTTCTCCTATCACTGATATGCTGATGACACAACTTTACTTTTCTTACATCTCTCTTACCAGTCTCTCAGAATATATCAGACTGCCTTTCTGACATCTCTTCCCAGATGCCCCCCCTAACCCCCTTGCCCAAACCCCCAGTCATATCCCACATCATCTGAAGCTGAACCTTGCTAAAACTGAATTGATATACCTACCAGCAAAAAAAACCTCCCCTCTGCTGGAACAGTCAATCACTATCAACACCATTCCAGTCCATTCAGCACACTAAATAAGGCAAGAATCATGTGTGGCCTTGGTGTGATTTTAGAGGACTTTTCATCACATTGCATCAGCCACTGGATCCTGCAGATTTCTTCTCCAAAACAGCAGGATGATACAGACTTTTCTGGCCACAGAATCTGATCAACGTGTTGTACACACCCCAGTTATTTCTAGACTTTACTAAAGCAACTCTCTTTTCGCTGCCCTTCCCTCATATATTGTTATCTTATCTACATAGCATTCAAAATGTGGTATCCTCTCAAAGTTCCCTCACGTAACCCCCATACTATGCTTACTCCATTTGCAAGATAAACATAGTTTTCATATGTCTTCCATTTTCTCCTGGCAATGGTTACTTTCATATCGCTTAACAATATTTAGCTGTTCTTTGTGGCAAAGCTCTTTTTTTCCTCTGGAAAATACACAACAACTCTGTCATACAGAGTGCATACAGTGTCATTATATTCAGAGTCATGCAATTGAAATGACAATTGCCAATTGTAATTCATAATGATATAGTTGGATTAGAATTAGGATATTAATTTAACCACATTACTTGGCAAGCTATATCCTATTACCCCCATGATGTAACTGTGATACTGGACATCAGAGGTACAAGTCATGACATTCAAAGTCAGTCATAACACAAGTGACTAGACCAAAACACTATTTGCCAAACATCAACATTGGTGAAAGCAATCATTCACAGTTTACACCTGTTTGAAATAATTATTTCTAAATGTTTATTCCTGTGAGTTGCCATGAAATGTACTTACTCTTAAGTACAGTGTTACCAAAGTGTTAGTCCTGTCTGGGTCATGTTTTTGGTTAGTGTGACACTGTTGGTTATCAGTTTTGTGATTTGTTTGAATGGGTTCTATTGAAGAGTAAAAGAAGTCATGAGCCATAACATATATGTTAAACGTAAGTCTAGTCTAGATTACACCCCATCTAGTGGTTAACCAGCAGTTACGATGTGTGATGGATACTAACATGTACTCAAGAAGAGCTAGATTTGTCATTAGGCTCTATTTTGAAATTAAGCCACTAAAGGAGACTAAAAAGTCTACAAATCTAACAAAAAAGAAAACAAAATTTATGAAGTTTGGGATATTGAAGATTTGAATATATAAAGTGATCAAATATATATATATATATATATATATATATATATATATATATATATATATATATATATATATATATATATATATATATATATTGGTTGGTCTCTTTTACTTCAGCAGATCTCTGATGTTCCACCCCAGAATAACTCAGTGTCCTTGCATTGCACGACAGGAAAAAAAAAAATGCATAAAACATTTATGCCCACCCCTCACACAGGGTTAAGAATACAGATAAATAAATGGTAGGTTTGCCCACAGGACTTATTTGTCACATATAAAATTGAATGCGAGCACATGCACTGTGCACCCTGAATAATGCATGAATGGACCAACATTTCCCAAATGGATGAAATACAGCACACCACTGATGAAATCCCAATAAATTAGAGAGCACGAGGCCACTGTTTCCGTCGCACACATTATTACGATCCATGTGGTCTTTAGATATTCCATGATACTATAAAATTCTCCATGTTGCATGAATTACGGTGTACACAGTGGTCAGTAGTGCTCATTAGGAAAGATAATGAGGAATATTTGTACATTTTAAACCTCCGTTGCAAGGGCTAATGATGGATTATATAGTCAAGCTGATCCCATCAGAATAATTTTAATATGCACATCAGTTCTATATTACTGACTAAAAACTCAATGGTATTCTAAGAAGGTCTGGGTTTTGTGCTCTTTGAAAAGCATATTATTTCCAAATTATTTCCCATTATACGTGCTCGCTATATGCAGTCTCCAGGATCATGAGTGTTCAATATTGTGTACACTACACATAGCAGGAGATCCATCCATCTCTCCCAAGGAATAAGGTCAAATACCACCTAACATACATTAATGCAAACAATCCTCAAGGCCTTTGATTCATTGATTGCCTTTTTCTAAAGCTCAGACTATATGGTATGAACTGATCCACAGCATGTGAGTCGCCAAATATTTATGCCTTTCTAGTGGCTCTCAAAGTAGTGCAGCTTCAAGTACATTTCAAAAGAACAAAAAAAAAGTCTATGCGGCAGGATATTTTTACCCCTCTTAAAATATCCAGCTCTTTTTTTTTCCCCTTCCTCCTTCTAGTCCTCCATCTACCCATCCATGGTTCTCTTTCTATCTGTTTCTTTTTCTCTTAGAGCTGACTTGTTGTATTTGATTGGTTTTATTCCAGCAGCTTTCTGCCTATATGTCTGTGGTCAGAGAAGACGGTGGCATTTTGGATCACTTCTTTATTCAAACGCAGCCAAAGGGGACAGGAAGGCAGGTCTGTCATATCCAATGTATTAAACTGCAAAAGACTGCCACATCTACAATATATGAACTGCAGATCAACGGAAATGAAAAATGGCACACGGGATTTAACCCATTAGCTCCTGGAAGGTATCCAGTGTCTGACCCAGGAACAGTGGAGCTATTGGATTTTGTGAAGCAGACAGGCTTTTAAGACTCCTATAAATGCATCCCGGGGGCATAGGCGAGGATGTTAATTGGTCAGTGAGAAGATTACTTTAACTTGGTCAGCTCAGGTGCATTCAGCTTGAGCAGATTTAAAGGCAGGATGGTTGTGAGGTTCATGCCATTGACCTGCTGCAGAAGTGACGAATGACCTATTGTCTGGTGAATCGATCAGAGTACAATGCAAGACAGCATTGCATGTGTGATTTGTGATTGGCCATGAAGGTCAGCACCAAATTTTAAATGGATCTTACTGACCCCCTTTCATTTTTCCCTTTTTCCAATGGCCTACTCTCCCCTTTATTTTATTTTTTTACTGGTAGACTAGTCATGCTTTTCATAGGTATAGCCAAAAAAATTTGTGTTTTTATGCACTGATATTAGTGCAGATAAATGCTTATAAGCAACAAGTATCAAACACTTCACTGCTTTTTAGGCTACACTGGTAACAAAAGACATAAATAAATCAGTGCCATAAATATGCATCATATCACTTGTATGGACAATATGATTCAGCTTAGTTTCATTCTGCAATATGGAAGGTCATGTCCATGAATGGTCTTCACAAACTTTTGCCAGCCTGTTAATGACCTGAAAGCTCAATGCCAACCTCAGTAGCATTTAAAAAATAGTGTGGATTGGTTCTAACCTAGTGTGGGGACAGGAGAGTAATCTAACCTACAGAACTGAATGCGCTCATTCACACAGAACTGGTCATAATGGAATTCACTATGCCACCGTGCAAGGATTTTATTTATTTATTTATTTTATTTATTTCATTTTACTAAGCTTTAAAGTATAACAGAAATAACGTAAGTGGAATTCATTTGAGATTTACAAAGCAAAGTGATATAAAAGTCATAAAGTTCAATTAAAAGAAATTAAAATGTAAAAATGGACTTTTCCCAGTGTAGTCTTACACAATGTCTGAATTGGCTTGATACACAATGTCTTCATACTAACAAGGTATATTTACTGTCTGCCTCACACAGTTTTATCCACAACTAGTTGGCATTCCCACTAGTGAGCATGTTAGTCGACTAGTATTCTCAACCTCTGAATGTTTATTTCTTTTCCCACCTTGTCCCTGCTCTGGTTACCCAGTACTTGTTAATGTAGACGTCAAATCTTTGTGTTCATTATATATAAAATGAAAAGCATATACATACAAATTAACATTCTGTGTCTGTAAGACAGGAAGCCTTGACAATCATATTGGGAATGCATAGATAAAACAAAACCTATAGAGGTAGATTAATAACCAGCCAGATCCAGCAGGTTCAACATGTCTACAAACCCCAAATGAATAGCACATGAAGGGGTGAGTCAAGGGTAAGGCGGCATGGGTTAAATGGTTTCTTATTCATTACTGAGTGTTTGGACAAGCAGACACCTCCTGCTTGGATTTGAAAGCCATGTGGATGATGGGGCCTCAGGTGAAGAATGGGGAATGGATCTAGGACTGGAAAGAGAAGGGAAAAACCAAGGCCATGAATTCGATCATTCTATTTTTTTTTTTTATTATTCCTTTATTTCATTCACTCTTTGCCATCAGATCCGTCTACAGAGAGATTTGTTCAGAATAATGCAAAATCAATGGCTTTCACCAAAGCATGCTAAAACCAAGTGAATGCACCTTCCTGTCAGCTCTTATCCATGCCCAATCACATACTATCAAGGGCTTTTTAAATCCCTGATTGCATTTAACTCTGATGAGCATTGACTTAGATCAATAGCCACCCACCTACAACCCCTCATGTGCACTCAGGCTCTCTCTCTCACACACACACACACACCTTGCAATATTGGTCTGGAGATTATAGCCGCATAGAAACAAAGGTGACGACATTTCTTTTCAAAAGGCAAAAGACCGGCTCGTCGTGAAATGAGTGGGTGGCCGTCAGACGAACAAAAGGCAGCAGGGCGACTTGAGCAAACCATGGGGCAGCCCAAGCGAGGAGCAGGGCCTTTAATTAAAAGGATTATATGGTGGTGCAGTACGCCAGGGAGAGGCTGTCCCCGGCCTGAGATTGAGTACAGTAATGAAACTCATCACAGGCATCTGAGCAAGGCCAAGAGAGAGAAAAGGCTGAAAAGAACACGGAGAGAAGAAAAGTGAAAGGAATAAGAATGAGGAAATAAGTTATATTGTAGGTAGCAAGGCTAGGACAGAATATAACACGGAGCTGTGTGAGCAAAGTGTTCCAGCATGTGTAACAAAAAAAAAAGTTTATAATGGGCTGTATTCAGAGACCACGGATTGATTCGGCAACTTGAGTCCAAAAGAAAGGCCAATATTTTAATTAATAAGTTCTTCATATTCAGAATCGCACTACATAAGTACCTACGTTGAAATTCTAGGTGCTCTAGTCATATTATTGAAATGATCTATAGACAGTTATCACTTTCAAAGTTCTTTCTTGCTAGGATATTATAATAGAGTCTAAACCACACCATTTAAATGAAGAAGCTGGGCGGATAGAAAATGCAAATTGAAAATTAAAAATGTAGCAGTTAGTTGCATACAACGTAGCATAAAAGCAACAGACAATATAAACAATTAAGATGACTATGATTTACAAAAGAATACCCTTTTCCATCATTTTCTAAAATTTATTTTGTCAATATTAATTACTCATATAACGATTACCATGCCACATAAATCTAGGGAAAATTAGAGTATTGTATCAAATGCTATCTCTTACTAGCACATCTGTGCTAAACATCTCATAGCCTCTCCATTTCAACATGTCGTATCATCTTTATATTAACTCCTCAACTTTGCTCAGCTCTGAATACTGCCCGATGTGAAATAACCCTTTAAATACCCAGGACCCCTGGTCTGGTCCAGATTTAGATTCCTCCATGTAACTACTTTTAAAACTGCAGCCCCAATTAATAATCACTGCAACTTCAGTATTTAAAAGCAAGAGGCTCTTGAACAGTAATTCGCCCATTTAAATAGACAGCCTGGATTTTTTGTGTAACTAAGAACAGCTGTTTAAGTAGGCATGGGATGTAATGTATTTCTAATGGCTGTATTTTGAGTATACTTTACTTTATAGTTGACTTTTTAATTGTGGCTCTTAAGTATATAATAACCAACATTTTCCTATAGATTAGCCTATGAACAGAGGTTATTTATATTTCCACTCTACACTCCTTTTGTGGAAAGGAAGCTAGTCCTAGAGCTGCAGTTAGTTGTGTTCAGTTCTCAATCTATGCCATAGTATTTAAAATTTCAAAATATATCCTGACAGTTCAAATGAGTCTAATGCCTAACAAACCTGAAAAAATTAGTGGGAGGATGAGATTAACATACCCTATCAAACTAACTTTAAATATCATGCCATGCAAATAAAATATTAACTGTTTTTTAAAGCCATGGATTAATGATTGATTAGAATAAGACACGTGAAATATTAATGACCAATGACCTTGGCTCTTTGGGCGCTAACTGTTAGCCAGGCCTCTGATTATACAGTGGCTTCTCTCATAAGCTCTATAATTCATCTTAGGAAGTTTTTTTTTTTCTTCCTCTCACTTCTCCAAGGTCATAGCATTTTAAAGCTGTGCAGACTGGCCACGTATGTTGCCGGAGATTCAAGCTGCAGTTATATAACTGTTGGCTTTATCCTAACTATTTCTTCTTATGCTCCATTCAATTTCCAAACACTCATGTTTATGATCCAGTAACTATATTTTGGGAAAAAAACAAAACAAAACAAAACAAAAAAAAAAACATTGCGAAATGAATCAGCTAATATTATAAGAGATTATAATGGAGTAGTTCAAAATAGGATAAATTTGCAGTGCATATTTATTTTCTGAACAAATATATATCTTTACTGGGTCAGTGGAATAAATATATTTTAAAGCATAGTGTTCATGAATTGCTATGAATCACCCTGGGAATGGCATAATAGTCATTTACTGATAGAGTTTTGGCCATCTTGGACACACCATCATACTTCAAACATAAGATATAAAGAAATCTGGCTTCACACAGGGCCAATAGTTAGCTTTATATTCCTGCTGAGTAGTGTTTCAAAGATGGAAACAGCAGGTGGAAAGATCTACAAAGAGACCACATTGGATCCCCATGGTGGTCCAGAACAGAAAGGCAGTTCATGCAAGAATAGGACATGACCAAGCCTCTAACGATTAGCCCAATTTAGCAAACCATACAAATGCATCCTGATGTCTGTGTTGAAATCATACAGTTTAAGGTGGGATGGTTCTCCTCTCTGCATCTAGAGCATTAGAGATGGATAACAGACCAGTGGTTACTGAAAGTACTGTCCACAGGGTCTCATTACAGTTTCACCATAAATCACTGTTAATCACAGGGGTCCACCTGCACAGAGGTAAGGACTCCATTTTATATCTGGAACTGACAGCTGGTGGGTCACTGACCAACTGTTTCTGTACTTTGGGGAGTACCACAAAGGGGTTCTGGTGTCTAAAGACAGGTTATCCCACTGGGTAAAGGAACCTATACTTGAAAGCAGATCAAGAAGTGGCTTCTTCCATTAAACACCATTTGACATATTCTGCAACTACCTTCTAGATAACATGTATAGGAGTGTGACTTGAATACAAGTATCACCCTCAATAGAGATCAGTATGAGAATGTTTTCCTTTTCCTGTGGCATTTATATTTTCAAACTATTTTCAATCACAGAGCAGCTGAACATTCAGAGGTGCTACCTGCCCTCTTCCGCATATCTGAACTCATACAATTAGTCAGTACAGCCAATTTTGCTCACTTTGACTACCAGCCATGGATGACTGTGGCATTGTTGGGATTTGAACTCTCAATCACTGTCAAACAGGAACTTTCACACAGTGTCAGACTCACTGATCATCAAGTAACACCTTAAATGAAGAAGCCTTTATTTGTCACATATTCAGTACATTACAACACTGAAATTCTTCTCTTCACATATCCCAGCTTCTTAGGAAGTTGGGGTCAGAGTGTAGGGACAGCCATGATAGATACAGTGACCCTTAAACAGAGAGGATTGGCAGTTTAAACCTAAGACCTTCTGATCTGTAATCCAGAACATTAACCATTGAGCCACTACAGCCCTTAAGTGACTCTCTTCCTCATCACGAAGTATTAATATTTTGGATTTTCAGTCCAAATAAAGTATGTTGTATGTTGTTTGCACAGTGTTGTCTGTTAGTGCCTGGCAAAGTTTGCCAGTAGTAACCCTAACCCTAACCCTTGTACTAACCTTTGTGCTGACTCTGCTACCCAACCTCCACCAATTCTGAAGAAACACCCTGGCAGTCTGCAACAAAAGGAAGTAGAATGATGTGTTATTTTAGAAAGTGTGGTTTTATGACTGAGTGGAGAACCATGAAATCCACTTGGGTCACTTGGTTTAATGAGAATGGTCAAAGGATATACTTGGGCCTGCACACATGTGGCAACATTCATGATGTGACAACTTTGCTATAAATACTTAGCAAGAACTCCAATAGTTACTATAAACAGTTGAAGAACCAGTTGAAGAACTGCATCCTCCTTTCACTCTCCATTTTCATACAAATATAAACAATGCCTACTGCAAAAAATGGATTTTGACAGTAATAATCCATCCATACATCCATTTTCTGAGCCGCTTATCCTACACAGCATCATAGGGAGTCCGGCGCCTATTTCAGGGGACTCGGGGCACAAGGCAGGGGACACCCTGGATTGGGTGCCAACCCATTGTAGAGCACAAACGTACACACTCACACACTACAGACAATTTGGAAATGCCAAACAGCCTACAATGGATGTCTTTGGACTGGAGGAGGAAACTGGAGTACCTGGAGGAAACCCCCGAAGCGCAGGGAGAACTTGCAAACTCTATGCACACAGGGTGGAGGTGGGAATCGAACCTCGGAGATGCAAGGTAAATGGGCTAATCACTAAGCTACCACGCCCCCCATAACAGTAATAATTTATAATAAAAAGTTAGCAATATTTTCTCGCAAAAATTAATGCATAAAATGAATTACTATATTGCATACGAGTAATATACATACAAAATATTTACAGCGGCCATGTGTATACGTAAGAAAACATTTTAACTGCTCAACTGTCTCCAAAGTTATTTTCAGGATGTTTCAAGGTGGCAAAAAGAAAGATATTTCTGTCAAAAATCCATACATTTTTAAAAACATCCCAGAACCCTGCCTGAAAACTTCTGAATCTCATAATTGAAGACTGCTCCTGTATCTGCATGCTGTAGACCTTTACTCCTCTCAATTGCTCCAAAGAACACAGTTTCAGGTGCTGAGACATCAAGCAGAGAACTCTTTGAAACGTCCCCACAGTCACATGTAGCCTTTAGAGACAGCCTCTCAAGCTAAGGAGCCACTGTGCTTGAGGAGGAATGAAATGAATTTCATTTCTTTTTTTATCCCCCTCTCTCTCTCATTTGCCCACAGTCTCTGAGTGAAGCTCGTCAGCCGAAGATATGTCTCGCGCCATTACAGAGCTAATCCATCCATGACAGCATTCAATTTACTCTGGGGAGTTTTCGTATCCTCTAAGAACTAGGTGTCGTCCTATCTGGATTGAAACATTCTTTAAGTTCTAACACTTACCGTTTCCTGGGACTGCACCCCTGACAAGAACTTCATCAGACTTCTGAGCAGCATCCCAAGGCGAAATGAGAAAGCGGAGGAGGGCTTCTTCATGACCTCAGTCTTCTGTGTTAATTTACTTCATGTTCAAAGTAAAAACTCAGTGAGATTGTGTTCCTCACAATCAAACCATGTAAAATTAGATAGTACAGACAGCAATTGACCATTAAGATTGACTGGAAAGTGTAATTAATAATGTGATTTATGCCGCTACATTCAATCAGAACATTTCTAAATCCAAAAAACCCCAAAAACCTCACAATCCTAAATGTACCAATGTACGATGTATAATGCATTTTCACCATTTTTGTATAGCCGAAAAAACGCTGATGTCACAACCTCAACACATGTAGTTTTGAACGTGTTATCAATGTGCTAGGATGTTTATCATGGCAGATGACCTGGGTATTAGTTTCTGGTCTATAATTTCTTATTTGTTAGTGTATTTTTAATTTAATTTCACTTTGTGTTATCATGCAGAGGTGCGAGAATATACTATGGAATTCAGAGCTCTGGTACACAGCACAGTGCAAACAGAGATTTTACATAAAAAGAGAGGAAACCTAGTGTTTCTCATTTTTCATTGTAGAACCATATTTAGAAGCCATGTTGGTGTTTTCCCACATTTTATCATTCTAAGTGCTCAATACACATACGGAACCGCTCATATGAGGTTTTTGTCTGGACACACTGTCCTGGTGGACAGGAATGTACAAGAGTAAAACTACGTCTTCAAAAACATACACATACATACTCTATGAATGAGGCCTGAGTCTAAAGAAAATGTACAAATCTATAGAAGTACAAACCCCACTCCTACCCCAAAACCTTTCCTTCATAACATTTACATACATATTAAGTGGTTACGATTTGTACCAGTTTTAAAAGTGACTTTTACATACAAGGTGTTTTATCAGTGAAAAGAAAGGCTGTCATAAGTCCACTTCAAATCTTATAATAAAAGTCAAGTCCTGTAGACAACAATGTGACAGCCATGATGGATTATATTGATGCAGGTAAAAAATCGAACACCATTCCTGTGATAAAGGAGCTCTGCAAAGCATATACGCTGGAGGAAACAGCCTTGCAACATTGTACACATGTACAGACCTATTTGTTGTGTTGGGTAATTTGAGTTGGGTTGCAAGTTGTGTTTTAGTTACTGAAAGTTACACAAAACCCATGAACCATGAGCAATGTTGCGTTTACACAAATCACACTATTACCTCAAACTGTAAATGGATTTCTACCCTCATGTGTATTCAATTGGCAATTAAAAACATTAAAACACACTACCAAATTTCCATGAGAAGAAGGAAATGTTAATTGACCATCTGGCTGTAATAACATGCACAATGGACTCAACATGTTTTTGTCAATGACTCACAATTATATCTAATCTCCTGGTACAGCTCATGCTTTATTATCTCACTTTTTTGCAGTTTCTCCAGAACTAGATAAGGAAAAGTTGGTTCGGATAGTACTACTGAAAATACTATTTAAAGAAAGAGGATATACAGTATAGATATTCTTAGCCATATACTGCATTCTTTATAATACTCTATAGTTAAACTGTAACTGTGTGACGACTTGGGAAAACACTGATTTCCCCACTTCGTGCAGTGGCATTGAATGTGTTATCCCAGGTTGCCATACATTGATGAAAAATTGAGGGGAAAAATTGTTTTAAAAATTCACAAATTGGAGGTATGGATGTAAATACAATCTATAAAGCTGTAAATACAAAAAATAGGCAATAGGCCCAAGATATGGGGTGGGGGGGGGGAGAAGATAAAAACAAAAAAAAACATAAAGAAGCAAACACAAGCAGGAAATAAACTCAGAGATGCACACTTAAAAACTGACAAAGAATGTGCGTGATTGAGCTTTAAATAGACAAAGTTACTGAAGACAAACAGGAAACAGGTGTGTTAGATATCAGGTAAGTGTGAGTGATCATTGCAGTGCCACGTGTTGGATTCAGATCCGGATGTGAACAAAAAAAATAGTTGTTTACAATTCCTATATGTGACAAAAACACGTTCCACGTTCAATACATCTAAAAATGATTTGCTAATGTCTATCTGTAATGGTTTAAATCCACAGCATAATGCCAATGAACTATTTTTAGCTCATCTTGATAGACAGAATGTTTCCATTCATGCTTCTCTGAAGTGATCCATTTTAGTATGGAAAACTCTTGTTCCAGAGTATGAGCATTTTCAGCTCTGTATTGACATCACAATCACTCGGCAATCATGTCCAACAGGACATATTTATTACTAACCATTGATTTAGCTATTGTTGTTGGGCACATTGCATCTCCACAGTGATCAGTCATACCACAAACCCAAGAGCAAGCTCTATTAGCATCAGGCTAACAGCATACCATCAGATAGGGTACTCAGAGTGAAAGTCTAAAAGTTCATTTCATTATTTCCGCAGAAAAAAATATTCAGAATTGGGTTATATATAGTCCTAACTGTAATAACCACGTTACATATGTAACATAACAATATGGCTTCCAGCAGCTTATAAAATAACACTTGAGCCAGCACATCTTAAATTACATCAGTATTCATGTGGAGAAAGTTGTCCATATTCAGAATCTTGTTTCACACAGATTTAATGTGATAGTCCTAATTGCAATTATCACATTAATCAATGCAAATTGGTTTAATGTAAAACATTGGTTCCTAGCAGCTTATAAAATAGCACTCAATCCAGCACATCTGAAATTATATCAATGTTTCTGAGGTAAAAGTTCTCCATATTCAGAAATGGGTTAAACACATATTTAAGTCCTAGTAATAATTTTCACATTAATCACAGCATGTTTGTTTTAATGTAACAATATGGCTTCCAAAAGCTTAAAACTAGCACTTGATCCAGCACATCCTAAATTAATGAATCCACAAGATACTAAATTGAAGTCCTGAAATTTTAATTTGTCCACAGGATGTATGCCATCTTATCACATGTTTAATTCACTATTTGCGAATAGCTAATTAGCGCTAAAAAATTTTTTAAAAATTAATGCCACTGAATTTTGTTAATTTCGATGCACTTTCTTATAAAGAAAATGTGCTTCTCTACTAAGCATGAGGATCAGCTTAACATCAAATGCTCTTCCAGTGGATAGTATTTATGTATTTGGCTTTAAACCCAATCCTCTGGCACAGTTTGTTGAAGTGGACTACAGATTCATAAATAAGAGATTAAAAAGAATTCATATCTAAATCTACACAATCAATAAGACTTCACAAGGAGGATGAGTAATTTACACTGCTCCTACATACAGATTTGGTACATATGTGAATATGTATTGAGACACCCACATTATCAGCAGGATGCAAATCTTGTGAATAGTGCGAATGGTATGGAGATTAACGGTATTTCTCAGTATTTGTAGGAGAGGGATATATCTCTCACTCACCCCCTTGTTCTCTGTAAGAGCAAGGTCAGTAGTGAACCGGGCCTAGATTATTCCTCCAATGTCCCTGAATCATAATCAACACTTCCCACTGGACATGCATGAAAGAGGAATTCTAGGCTATCTTTCACCCAGTAACTCTTTCACACAAATCAGAGTTAAGCAACAAACAGAATGGGATTGGATGGTGTATAAAATACAAGGGCCTTGTTGGGCCCTTGGGCATGGCCCTTAACCTTCAATTGCAAATAAACAACAACTGAAAGAAGTTATGTTAAAGATTGGAAAAGCCTGGAAGAAAGCAGTCCTTTGGTGATGTCAGTGGGTTGCCAGCTTGATGCAGTTATTGCAGACAAGGGACATACAACCAAATATTAAGTGTTATTTACTCTAAGGCTATCTGTTCCAGTACTTTTGCTCACCTAAAAATTTGGGTGGCCTGCAACAAAAGGTGCTATTTTGAACGTTGTTTAACATATCTATATGTAAGTATCAGGAAATGGAAGCTGAAATTCTGAAGGTCTCATATTCATCTCTTGCATAGCAAAGACAAAAAAATGGTATTGTGCAGTAGTGCTCTATAATATAATAACTATAACTGCTGCATGGCAACAAGTTGCTTTTGGTATAAAAAATAATTTTTTAAAAAAAAAAAGCCTTGAAAACGCAGTCCTGTATCAGGCCAGTCAATGGCTGGAGTGTTTGTACAGTATGTATGAAAACAGCGAAACAAACCACCCCTCCCCCACCCCCCAACATCAATGCTGCCACACCTACAGAGGCTTGTGCCTCATTACTCCATTGATATTCTCTGAAGATGGCTGTGTGCTGAAAGCTACACTTGGAGGGGAACCACTTTAAAAAGTCAATTTTTCTCAAACAGAAATAAAAGAATCCTTTTATAAGTGAACTGGATTTAGTCGGGATGGAAAGCAATGTGACACCACATTTGATGTGGCTGCATTGAACCATAGGTTAAAACAAAAAGTAGCAAGGTCAAAGTATAATCATTAAATACTTGTTTTAAAAGTTTTATTTTTGTATTAATATGTAAATGTACATTTTGGTTTAATACTCCCTTTACCCTGTTACCTGAACACCTCTATGGAATATCTGGAATGTCCCACAAGTCACATATTCAACAAGAATGTGCATCATCCTATATTTTTCTGAAGCCCATGGGAAGAAGAAAAGTAAGTATGTATTCACATTCTTTTTTTTCTTCATTTTCAACAATATTGTGATACTGACTGATGAGGCAACTTTGAAAGTACAACCGTGTTACTCAAATTATAGAAATTAATAATTAATTAAAAATAAAATGTCATCTCCTTATGCCATCACTGTGAATGTTAACCACGTTTTGTGTATTTGTTCATTCTATACAAAATAAATAAATAAATCAATAAATCAATCAATCAATCAACCCTGTTACTTTAAATCCTGTTACTCGGTATTTAAGAGCAAACTGTTGCCTTGCCAGTATATAAAGCTTGTAAAAATAAGATCATTGCTTGAGATTATTTTTTAATTGGTTAGGTGAACGTTTTTCTTAACTTCAACATAAAAAAAAATAAAATAAATTAAATGTCAAGTTTCAATTTTAAATGTTACTCCAAAGGACTTCTTGTTTGTCTTTCTGAGGAACGTCTACATAGAACCCAACAAAGACTGTTTTGCTTTCACAAAAGGTTAAAAGTAGAAGTACTTTAGAGAGCAAAAACCCATAAACATCCAAAGAACCTCTTCAAGAAACTTTCAATTTCTTTGTATCAAGCACAAAAGCACCACATGAAGCACAGTGCTATAGTCCAATCACAATATGGTTGCCTCCCAGATATGTACCAAACAGTATTAACATTTAATTATAATAAGTTAGGATGAAAAATACACAAAATTTAACCCATTGAAGAGAAATTGCAAAGCATTTCATTTCAAAACATCGGTCCGTTCACTCCGGACACGTCTCAGTGGATTTCTATGGAGTCTACGCCAAAGTTTCAAAGAAGTAGAGGGTAGGGTAGAGTGACACACAGGCATGAGTCAGAACAGGTCAGGTACCTAAAGGTGTCAAGTGTACAAAGAAACACCACAAACCACCATCATTGGCTCACCTCTTCAAGGAACGACTTCACATTTTTTATTTGTATTGTGGAAATTTGTCCCTTTAATCGTTCCCACTCCAGCCTGTTTTTAGCACTGGCAAGATGGAGGTGGCCCTCTAGCTCTCTCTGTAGCATCACCATCAGTAGCTGACTGTTATAAATACAGCATTCTAATGGTAACTTTATGATGTTGCCTGTGTGAGTCTACAACCCTCCTGGGGCCACTTGCCTCCAGCCATTCGCTCTCTCGCTCCCCTCCCTTTCTTGCCTTACACCTCTCTCTCTCTCTCTCTCTCTCTCTCTCTTTTTCATTCGTTCTCTCTCTCGCTCGCTCTCTTTCCATCCCTGAATTTACGGCCTGACTGAAGAAAGACAGGAGCAGTAAATTTTCCTCTCACACTGAATAATTCATGGTGAGGCCTATAACACGTAAATAACAGATGAGGCCTCTGGTTTAAGAGATAAAAGCTAGAAAAGTGTGCGGCTAATTGACCATGATGCCTGTCTAATAGAGAAATATTTGATTGTGTTGTTGGTAGGGGTGGGGTGGGGGATACAGAGATTTGTGAGCAATGGATTCAGAGCTGTATATCAAAGTTCTAATGAAGCACAGAGTATAGAATGGGTCCAATTTCTTTTTTCATTTCAGTGTATGAAAATATCAATGTGACCACTTGATTCTCACCCATTCAACAATGCCTGCTGTGTTGTAATATACACACTTCATGGATGTTTCCTGCTCGTAATTGTTTTGTCTCTCAACCTATATTGCGCAGTTGAGATGATAAAAGGAGATCAAAACAAGCCCATTCATATAGTTTTATGTTTCAGTTATGTTAATATGTGAAATTTGTATCGTATATATAGGAATGTACAAATACAGATATGAATAGCATACGGTCCCCTCTGAAACTATTGGAAAGGCAAGGCCAATTAATTTGTTTTTGCTGTAGACTGAAGACATTTGGGTTTGAGATGAAAATGTGGATATGAAAAAAGAGTTTAGAATTTCAGCTTTCATACAATTTCCTAGTATGTATATGTAGATATACGACACAATATAGATATAGGATACGACATAGAATTTGTATCAGACCGTGCAATTTGTTGGCAAGCAAAAATAGTGGAACATGTGACTGACATGTGTTTCTTGTTACCCAGGTGGGTTCTGTTAGACTGACTGTTTAAACAATAAATAGCTCTGGGCATCTACCCTTGGTTTTACCCTTCAGTTTCACCTGTGAAAGCAACAACAGTCGATGACAGAAACATCACGAAAGCTGTGAAGAAAAATCCAAAAACAACAGTCAGTGGCATGGCCAACAACCTCCCCATGGCAGCGGTGAAGGTATCACAATCCACAGTTCGAAGAAGAGTAGAAATAAAAAAGGCCATACCACAAGATGCAAATCACTTCTCAGCAGTAAGAGACTATAGAGACTATCCACTCAAGTTCTGGAATCAATATTAACCTTTACCAAAGTGATGGAAAGGCCAAAGTGTGAAGAAAGAAAAGATTGGCTCGTGATCCAAAACACACAAGCTCATCTGTGAAACATGGTGGAGGTAGTCTCATGGCTTGGGCTTGCATGGCTGCTTCTGGGACAGGCTCACTAATCCTAATCGATGATGTAACTCATGATGGTAGCAGCAGAAAGAATTCAGAAGTTTACAGCAACATTTCTTCTGCCAATTCACAGAGAAATGCATCCAAATTAATCAGGAGGCACTTCATCATGCAGCAAGACAATGATCCAAAACACAATGCCAACTGCACAAAGGATTTTATCAGTGGAAAAA
Source organism: Ictalurus punctatus (assembly GCF_001660625.3). NCBI lineage: Eukaryota > Metazoa > Chordata > Actinopteri > Siluriformes > Ictaluridae > Ictalurus > Ictalurus punctatus. The sequence goes on along the minus strand of NC_030433.2, from coordinate 4,416,294 downwards.
AGTGGAAAGTCTTAGACTGGCCAAGTCAATCACCAGGCCTTAACCCAGCTGAGCAGTATTTAACCCCCTGAAGAGGAGACTGAAGGGAGAAACCCGCTCCCACTCCGAAACAAACAACAACTCAAAGAGAGTGCAGTAAAAGCCTGGAAAAGCATCACAAAAGAATAAATCAACAATTTGTTGAGTCACAGCTTTGATGCAGGGAGATGCAACCAAATATTAAGTGTTATTTGCTTTCATTTATTTCAAGACTTATCTGTTCCTATACTTTTGCTCGCCTAAACATTGGGTGGTCTGATACAAAAACGGTCTGTGTTTTAAGTTGTTTAACACATCTAGATGTAAATACCAATAAAAGCAGAAATCTCAAACTCTCGTCTCATATCCATCTTTTCATCTCAAACCCAAATGTCTTTAGTGTATAGTGCAAACAAATGAATTGGCCATTCCACTAGTTTTGGAGGGGACTATATATAATAGTTAGGCACAAACATAAATAATAACTGCACAAGCTGAATTAAAAAAGAGTCCCACACACTGTTTATCTCTAGATAAATCTTGAGTGCTGTAACTGTGGTTGAGGAACTATCAGAGCCAGAATTCATACACCATGCTGACACTGCTAGGATTTCGACCTGTTTTTTTTTTTCTTTTCTGTTTTTCACAATGATTCTGCACACTAGTAGAAAAAAAAGTAGAAAAAAAAGGTTTCTATTTCGACCATGGCCACCTTAGGTTTAAATCTGAATACGGATACAGATATTTGGAGCAAGAAACAGATACAGATACAAACACAGATTGTGATATTGTGTTGGTATCGTAGTATCTCTTTTTCTTTCCACCCTACTCATTTTAGCCTTTCTCTCCCTGCTTGTCTCTGCCTTGTAGCATGGACTAATCATCATGACCTGAAGCACGTCTGTTTGACCTCCAGCTTCCAGAAAGGGACGAAGAAGAAAAAGAGAGGAAGATCTGGCCCTTAGCCAGACTCTCTTGTAAGGGCAACGAGGGCGAAATGGCAAGACTGAGTGAAAGAGTGAAAGAGAGAGAGAGAGAGAGATCTGCAACATTAATAGATGCTTATCTGACTCTCATCGTCACCCTGAGAAACACCATGAGCAACATGTCCACTAAGATAAATAAAGAAGGGGAAAAAAAAGCAGTGCACAGGGCCTTCAGATCGATCTCGGTTTCAGGAGCTCTGCTCTGACCTTTCTCACTGATAAGATGGCTATGAAGGTTACATGTGGCCAGGATGAAAGGCCCACTTTTCTCTCTCTCCTCTACCCCCTCTTCTCAGGACTAGAAGAACCCCGAGCTGCTCTGCGATGAGATGACGAGTGTCAGCTTGACCTTTTTTGCAATGCATCACAGGTCAAAAGTCGGAATATTTCCCATCTCCATCTCTGCCTCATAAGTCTCAGCACGCCCGATCACTTATTTGAGTAGTGCCACCGAGGGAAAGGTTTAAAGAGTGACATAAAAATTGTGTTTGCTAAACCTTTGATACAGCTATTTCATAGCATTTCTGTTTGATGTAAAATGAAGAACAGAAAGGAAGAAAAAAGAAATTGAGATAAACATTAGTGAGAAATTAATCAAGACAAGGGACATGGCTTCACACCCAGACACGCAACAACACTAAAACCTTGAAAGATAGCTAGCTAAATAAATGAATAAATAAATAAACTGGAACTTTTTTTTTTCTCATCAAGTGAGATTAGGTCTTATCTTGAGTAACAGTGGCTCTATACATCAGCTCAGAGGCTTTTCTTTTTTTCTTTTTTGCAGCCTTTCTAAAAGCACTCGTCTGTTTTCCCCTGCAATAGCTGGGAGCAATAATGCAATGGCTCCTTCAGGCTCGCTATATAAATACTGTTTAGTGAAAGAGAAGATTTGGACAACTGCTTCATCCTGCCAGTGGAGAATTGGAGGAAAAAGCTCCACTGTGTCACTAAACCGCCACTGAGGGTAACAATATTCTTCAACTGCAGTTATGTTGCCACTTCTGCTGTAATACTCCAAGAAACAGCATGTCTAAGAGCACATAGGCTGTTTGGAAAAAGTGTTGAAATAGGGTTGACATAAGACGTAATAAATATTTATAAGGCATTAGGTCAGCTGTCATAAAGACTTTTTGGTTTTTGTCAGCCCTATGAGTAGTACCTATATGGAATTATACATTTTCTTATAAATGTTTATATAGACTTATATCAGTGTGTGCATTTCCATTATGTGTAGTCTTCAGTGTTGGGTAAGTTACTCCAAAAAGTAATCCACTAAAGATTACTAATTAAAAATTGCATTCTGAGTACATTACTGAATGTAGAAAGTACTCATGTTACTAATTACTTTACTTTCACATTACTTTCAAAACCACAAAAATACACTATGAAGTGAAACTCATAGTTCTTTCAGTAATTTTAGCACAAGTCAACGTATATGATCAGAAAAAGTTCAATTTATTATAAAACTTGCCTCGGGTGGTGTCATTGTTTGTCGGTCTACCAGGCCGATAAAATATAAAACTTTTCTAACTAAGCTAGTTTGGTGTCACTAGCCAAGAGGAGGCACAGCTGAGCTATCATTGTATGGGTTTAGCTGCTACAGAGCCATGCAAAGTACATTATCTTTACTTATGCTCTGCTCATATCATGTTCACGTAAACTGGAACTCGTATAGACATTTACACACCTTGTTTTCCTGCTCAGCATCAGAGGATGTTAGTGTTTCAGTTTCAATGCCTTCACTGGTTTAAAAAAAATAAAAAATTGGCGTATAACCGTTTTTCCTCACACTAAGTGTGTGAGCTAGCGTTTAGCAGAATTGAGAGCTGTCAGCCAATAAGACACGAGTATTTCCACGCATTTTCCTGTAAACTCTGTCCCAGTGGTCTCACCTCTGTTCACTGAAGATATAAAATTACAGGCGGTCTCCTTTTACTGACGTTCAGTTACGTATTGACAAACCGCTCCAAGTGGAGAATTATTCGGGGATAAGGACAAATCTTCAGGGCAAAACGTGATTTATTTTTAAAATGCATTTTACTTAATATTGTTTTCTTAACAATATATTTGCAACACAAGTACAGTAATTTTACTGACATCAGTAACTGTTATCAAATTACATACATTTAAAATGTAATACGTTACATTACTGCGCTATCAGAAAAAGTCATTAGATTACCATACTGCGTTACTTTGTCTACATGAACATTAAGACTATACTTAAGGACAGTGTTCATAGAGCTAATGTAAGCCTACATAAACATTTGTAAAAACACTTATAATACCAGAAACGCATTATGTCAGCTGGCATAAAAGACTATACTTAAGGACAGTGTTCATAGGGCTGACATAAGAATACATAAACATTTATAAAATCACTTATAATGCAATAAAGGCGTTAAATCAGCTGCCATGTAGACTGCACTTGAGGGGAGTTTACAGGACTGACGTAAAGTAAGCCTATATAAACATAAAACACTTATAATTCCGTAAAGGCATTATGTCAGCTGTCATAAAGGCTGTACTTAAGGGCTGTGTTCATAAGACTGACATACTGTAAGCCTACATAAACATATAGAATTAAGTCATATGTCATAAAGACTAAACTTAAGAGCATTGTTCATAGGGCTGACATAAGACTACATAAATATTTATAAAAGCTCGATCCATAAAGGCATTACATCAGCTATCATAAAGACTTTTATGAAGTGTAGTGTTTATGACAGAAGATGTAATGTAATGTTTATGTAGGCTTATGTGACCCCTATGTACATTGCCAAGCATATCAGGGACTGGAACATGACATGTACAGTTTCCACAGCCATACTAAAAAAAGTGAAATTGGTCTATCATCAGGAAATTGCAGATTCAGGTTATGCAATCAAACACACACATACATAAATAAATAAACAAATAAATAAATAAATAAATAAATAAATAAATAAATAAAATGACTTTTTAAAAAAAAAATACAATTTCACCCCAAACCGTAATTCCCATTAAACAACCTTCCAACACCTAAAACACAACTCTCCAGAGAGCCAGGCTCAGATTGAATCATTACAGACTTTAATCGAGAGACTGTGTTTGTATATTTTGGCACTTTCCTGGATCTGGAGCAGCATGAGCTGAGTTTCATCACGAGACACTGTGCAGGAGCTGCAGCGAGCCCGTGTGGAGGACAAGTGCAAACAGAACGTGGAGTGTAATTGGAAAAGACACCAGGTGGATAGAAAGATGGATCAGCCCCCTGTTTGGGGTTCGTCCCTCGAGTTTTTACTCTATTAACACTGTCACTTTTATCATCTGTGCTGCACCTGGCGTGAGTTAATCACACTCTACAGGCTGCACTTACTTAATTACCCTACACAGGTAGCCTGCATACAAGTGTGAATCTGCTGTTTTGCATGACCAAAGAAACACAGGGAACAGTTACCATGATACATTACATCATATAAAAGGAAGCTACAAGGTGAAAATTAGGGGTCCTCACAATCATTTTATCTAAGATTAGCACATGCTGTCACCTTGAGAAAGTATAAATGCAAGAGTGTGCACCGTGCAAAGACAATTTGATCACATCGCTGCTGAAGCCTTGAATCTGGTTCGAAGGTGGTTAATTTTCTATAATAGCAGTTCTGACAGTAGCTCAGACTATAATTCAAATCACAGGTTTCTATTTATGTGCTCATTCGAATGAATTATTGTTTCTATAGTAACAGCTCATTCACAGGGACTTGTACAGTAGACTCTTCAGATAATCTAAGCCTAATAATAGATAGATTTAACACCATGTTGCTATTTAAGAATGAAAAGCGTATAATCATTGATATGGTGAGGCTTTCGGTGAAGAAAACTTGATTGAACTTATGAAAGGAGCCTCCAGTGTCAATGTTGAATAAGTTTATTAATGTATCAACGTTGAGAGAAAAAAAAAAGATTGACTTGTGAGGGAATGATTATTTCAATGTTAACACGCGGCAACATTAGCGGTAACTCTAAACGGATAAAACTACAACGTGTCATTCTTTAATTAATGTATTAAGAAATTTATTTGAGGCAAATTCCTGTGGTGTTAGATGAGTAAACGCTTACTGTTATGGGATTGTAACCATACTGTAACTCTGCTTCCTGTCAGGCCACATCACACCATCATGTCCACATCTTTGATTATTTTCATATAACAGCATGCCCTCAAGTGTTTTATTCAATTTTGTACAATGCAGGGCTTGTTTTGTGAGTCATGGAAGCATGCGTATGCGTGAAGGAGCACATAAATAATAGGGAACAAAGGTTATGTTAATATTTACTGGTTTGCTATACATATAAGATGTTTCTTAAAAAAAATAACAATAAACGAATATCATCCCCAGATTATAACGCATCATCACCGAGCACGAATTGCGATTTTAAAAGTGAAAAGCAGCTTCTGAAATGGTGTTATCGCTGATGGTAAGCTAGTGGAACGGATTTTTATCACTGTTTGCACAGTCGGTACTGCAAGAATCATTTGAAATTCAGTTTGGGTGGATTGATCCTGAGCTTCGTTTATTATCCTTCCTGACATGCAGTCCTGCAAAGAGTCCTTCGCATGTCGAAAAAGCTGTCATTTCAGACAAATGCTATGGCTTTTCCATCTGTACATGCCTCCGTCAGCACCCGGCTCATGTGAGTCAGGTTTAAAGAGAGGCGTCTGTGTAGACAGAGTCTGTGAGCAGAGAAGAAACACTCATAAAGAAACACTGTAGAGGATAGAAAGTCCTGTGAAAGGACTCACAAGGCATCGAGAAGAAAGTGGAATAAAGAAAGGGAGAGGGAAAGTGCCAGACAGGAGGGCTATGAGTCAACACAAGCGTCTCTGGTACCAGTGATGGGGGGGGGTTGGAGAGGACAGAGAGTGAGAGACAGAAAGACAAAGGAGGTGTGCGAAAGAGAGCGAGGTGAGGAAAAAAGACAGGAGGGGAAGAGAAAGGAAATCAATATTTCAGCAGCGTGACCACTCAAGCCACTGCCAATGACAGCAAACATCATGAAAAGATATGGGAACAGGGACGGGAAAGAAATGAAAAAGATAAGAGAACAGTAAAGTGAATGACATCTGAAGCCATTTCCTAAGGGGTCTGCCATTCGGTGGTGGTTTTAAAACTTTATAGTTACGCAGAGAGTTAAATTTCCATTAGTTGGGGAGGAAATTTAAGTTCTCTGTCTTGAGGGACTTCTGCGGCATGACGTAAAGTGCTTCCTAACAGCATGATGGATGGGATCCGAGCAGCTCATAAAAGAGACAACCTAGGTCAGCGGTGCTGGTGATAGCGAGGACCTGATGGAGAAAAATCTCATGTCTCTACACCTCTTTTCATAAAGAGTACAGATATACTGAACATTCCTGCTTTGAATCTCATCACCACTTGATTGGGGCAGCTGTAGAAATTGCACAGACCAGTATTCAGCTCTCAGACTTCATTATAGATTTAAGCACTGTTCGATAGTTCTGCAAGACTTATGCACATAAGGTTGAGTTTGCAAAAAACAGAGCAGTGTCTCCGTTACATGAGATTCTAAACTTGGACTTATGCACATTTTTCTTTCTTGAAATTGGCTCAAGCATGGAGCAGTATTAATTCCAGTGACACTGTCTAACAGATTGATGTTAACTACAATATGTCATATTGATATATTCATACCAATACTCAAACAACTATGTATCACCATTTGAGGTGAATATTAAACACATTTTTAATGGGACACTAAATAATGTATAGTACCTTCAAGTCTACAAAAAGGTCTAGTTATACACAGAGGACATCGGCGGACACAGCATCTTAAGGGATATTAAAGAAATATTCCATTTGTTATGCCATGGAGTGAATTCTTTAGGGACAAAAGATTGTAAGCAACGCTTACTTAAAGTGAGGTGTAAACATAGCAGATGAGTGCTTGGTCAGCTTATCCTTCAAACTATGGGCATGGGCAAATTACACACAGCACAAATTCCATGACCTCGGTTCCCAGTCTCGTGGCTTCATTAAATCAAGCATGTAATTCATAAATTTAAATGTGTTGGATCAAGTGCTATTTTATAAACCTGTCAAGTATTAATCGTTGAAGCCGCATCGTTAAATTGAACCCAATTTTCAGTAATTAATGTAATAATCATACTAGGAGTGTAATGTATGTAGTAATACAGTATATACAGTAATCTTCAGTGTGCATTTTCTCATTTTCTATTCCGTGATTTTTTTTTTCAGGACACTGGTGTCCCATTCCAATGGCAGAATGGAAATCAACTAATTGGACATTTCCAACCAGTATAAACAAATGAATTCTTTTAGAACTGTTATAAAAGTCTGTTATAAGATTAGTCAGGACACTGTTGGGTTTCTGTGTGTAGAGTATCGCGACTCTGTGTCTAGCTGCTGATGAGTAGGGCGATGGGAAAGGGGAGGTGTGTGAGCCCTTTGCTGGGCAAACAATTTACACCTCTCCACAATACCATTAGATAAAACAGAAAACACACTAAAGCTATTTTGACAATAAAACACTGTATACAACTGTTACAATAAAATATAACATTTTAGCCTGGTAGGCTAGGTAAAAATAAAAAAAAAGAAAGAAATCTTATGAAAAACTGAAATTTTTGAAAAAAGCCCTGTGTCTATTTTATATGAGCCATTAACCTCTACTGTGGAGCATGAGATCACAAATAAATGTACATGTACATGGACACACTGGGGTTTTGTTGTTGTTGTTGTTGTTGTTTGTTTGTTTGTGAGGTGTGGTGTACATATTAGGACTTGCCTGACAGTGATGGATCAGGTGATTTCAAGCTCCACCATTAACAGGAGGAAATAGGAGATCTTCTTAAGGCCTAAGGATAGTACTTTTTATGAGATATTCATTGCAGAAGCTACATCAACCTGTCGAGCACTACTGCAAAACCCATAGTCCCTTTCCATCCTTCCCTTTTATCACTCTGCTCCCTTCTCTCCTTTATTCACTCCAAACCTATCCCTGTGCCTCTTTCCACAGGACAAATAACACACCGGTTTTCCCCAAACGCTATCAACAGACAGCATCTAGTAGTGTAATGGATTATGCAATAATGCAAGGGTGAGACACATTATTTAAAACTGGGGTAATAAAGGAAGCAATGTGCAGATCATACCTGCTTATTACGGTAAATAGTGTTTACAGGAAAACTATTGCACATACTACAAGGTTATGGTGTGCCGGCAAAGCAGAATCGGAATATGCTCTCTGCTGAATCAAGATTCATGGATGGCATAGAAACGTTTAAAACAAGAGACCGTGTTTGTCTCTGTACTGAAATAAACCAAGAGATTTGGAGTTTACTCAGCGGAGTAGGTCACAAGCATTATAATTACCTGGCTTATAAGAAAGGAAGGCTTATCCATGTTCCAATAAGAGTGGAAAATGTGAAGTAATAAAGAAAGAAAAAAAAAGAGAGAGAGAGAGAGAGAGAGAGAGAGATGCTGGATGTCAAGCTGAGCTGCCATGCTTCACTAAGCACACATCCCCACAATATCCATGTTCCATCCTCTTCCCCAGTCTTCATCAGAGACTAGCAGGAAGCATTAACATTTCCCATCAACCCCAGAGGCCACTCTATCCTTGAAGCCTTCCACTAGCCATCATAGTATGACTTGGCCCAGTGACCGTGCATCCTATCTCCATATTTCACCTCCACTTCAACATGCTGGCATGAAGCGTTAGGGGCGGAGACATGGGTGGAGATAGTCAATGGGTACAACATGATAATATATCAACCGTAAAACTAAATTATTGCCAATCAGATTTTATTCACAGCTCAACTGCAAGACACACTGCAGCTTGTGCCATTTGCCATGGGTCAGAGAACCGCATAATTTTGCACTAATAAGTCTTATTCAAAGCCTAGATGACAGCACGCATTCACTCAAATATAAGAGGCTCAGAGTATCTGACTGGGACAGGCAGCATGACTCAGCCAAAAGAGTTAGAGTCTCTTAAAGCAACAGGATGCATTTTAATTCCACTGTGAATTGTATTTTGCACAAAAGCAGATCAGTATGCTGGTACGTGGTTCTTTTTGCCACCCAATAAGGACAGCAGATGAGCCGGTCAGCCTATGGATCTGGAATGCTTGACAGTCGCGTTGGGGTTTTGAATTCTCTGATATTAACTGACACTAGTCTCGAAGCACTGTCTCAACTACATTTTCCCACCTTTGTTTTCTGTCATGGTAAAAGAAGAATTATTTTGAATTCATTAATATGAAATACAGTCTATTGGTGTAGGTTCTGCTTGGCAAACATTATTAATGTATATACTTAACATCCATGCATTTTCCATATCGCTCATCCTACACAGGGTCCTAGGGGAGCCTGGAGCCAATCCCAAAGAACTTGAGGCACAAGGCTGGAGACAGCCTGGATGGGTTGCCAACCCATCACAGGGCACAACTGCACACACATTCACACAGCCATTCACACATTACGGACAATTTGGATATGCCAGTCAGCCCACAACACATGTCTTTGGATTGGTTGAGGAAACCAGAATGCCCGGAGGAAACCCCCAAAGCACAGGGGGAACATGCAAACTCTGTGCACACAGGGTGGAGGTTTAATTCAAACCCCCAACCCCAGAGTTGCAAGGCTCAAAATGCTCAAAAATGCACTTTTCTGGTCAAAAGAGAAAGCAAAAAAAGCTGAAAAATGTGTGCGCCCAAGTGTCACTTCTAACACTTTACAAATTATTTTAATGGTAATTATAATTAGATCATAGTTTGTATTTTTAATATTTAATAAGTTGCATTTTTATTATTTAGTTAATAAGTTTTGCTGTCTTCTGCTGGTCAAACAGCACAGTCAAGGCTGTTGCGGAGTGAAACTGGAGTGTGTGCATATAAACTGTGCATATATACAGGGTTTTACGGTAATCACCAGGCGATTGGGGAAAAAGCTCCTTCTTGTTTGTTTTATTTAAGATGCAGACAGTGCACACTTTTTGATTTCTTAGATATGACATCACTTTCCTCAAACTGGAGGAAAGAAAGTGTGGTTTCCTGTTGTTTACCGTCTATATAAAAAAATTTTAATGTAAAGGTGTAAAACTATAAAAGAAACAAAAATGGCTTTGAAATCGTCCTTGAGAAAACTTGGAAAGCTCATAAATCCAAACAATCCAACAAACTCAAGAACATACTGTACACAGCATAGCCGCACCGCGCTGAGTTGAGGAATTTCATTTCTGCACAGAAAACAACCAACATCTACCTTCAGGGTTTCTCAGTGATATTTCTTCAGAAGTCCAGTAAAATCAAAGCAGAAGATATCAAAAGACACAAATAGCCTCAAATCAACCTACATACAAAGCTACCTTGCACATACATCAATAATATATAGGTCTCATAGAGCGGTAAAGTACATAAAGATAGAAACCATGTGATTAAAAAAAAATAAATAAAAAAAAAGCTGGAAAGTAAACTCTCAGTAAAGCCGGGCTGCACGTTCACAGCTTGTCATGTTGGTAACAGGACTTTGAAGTCGTATGTCAGCAGCCGGAGCTGAGCTCACTTCAGAGGCTGACTGCTCTTTCAAGTTTTCATCGAGTGTCCAGTTGTGGGAGCAGCTGCTGTGCAGCAGATAACCCACATACTGTCATAACATGCTATCAAACTGCACAACATCTCTATGCCGCAAACAAGTAACACCCTGTCATGATATACTATCAAACTGCAAAGCATCTTTGTGCAGAAAATTACCAAAAAATCTTCTAAGAATATATTAAACATGGATGTGCTGTTATAGGTAAATACTTTTATAGTTACTGTACGTTTAATGTTGTGGAATGTCTGCGAAACCAGTTAGTTCCTGTTATCACTTTCTTTATAACAGCTATAAACAATCACACCCTCACCAGCCACTCAGGTTTTTTTTTTTCTCTTAAAGTTAATTTTAGAAAATGTAAAAAAAAAAAATAATAATAAAGTAAAATAAATAAAATTTAAAAACGCAGCTTGTCATGTTAGAAAACGGAAAGAACAAAGCTATCTGTCCTGAAAATGTTCCTGTGCTGGAAAATTTCAAGTTTAGCTTTGCCTCTGATAGTTGCAAATACCTGACACTAGAGAGTCCTGTGAACAAAGAAAAAAAAAAAGCTTAACGTCTCCTCACAAAAAATGTAACTGTGTCAACAATTATACATGATTTATTTACCTGTAACCTTTTGGAAATGTTCTGATGGTGGCTTAAAAATGACAAGAAATGTCTTTAGAAATGGGCATATGTAGAATTGACTGAGAAAGACTAAAAACATCATTGATGTGATTTAGAGATACATGTTTACATACATGTTTTCTTTTCTTTCTTTCTTTTTTTTTTAAAAAGCTTTCCCCAGCAGTCATGGTGGTTTAATGGTTAGCACGTTTGACTCAGACCTCCAGGATTGGGGATTCGAATCCTGTGGAGCTGGCATGTTCTCCCTGTGCTTCAGGGATTTCTCTGGGTACCATCACCCTTTCATAATAGAGTATTGCACTTCGTAATATGATATGGTTATGATAAGTCACTGAATATAAAAATCACCCTATTCATCATGTAAGTAACATCTCCCTTCCCATTTTTGACTAGTAGAGGAACAGTAAAGGAACATTCTGAAAAAAGCATGTACCAATTTAAAAATCATATATCCGAAGGCCTTCCATATGTTATAATTACAGAAAGAGATTATTGTGAGAGAAATTTGGGTAGTACAATATCTCTGATGACATAGCCTGCATTATCTTTTAATTAGATTCACATCGCATTGCAGTGGTGGATCATCTGGTAGGTCTCTCTCTTACAGATTGTTCCTTTTGGGAAGCTAAGAGAAAAGCTCATTTCCGAGCTAAAATGGTATTCATTTATATTTCGAGATAAAGCGGAGGGGAAACACAAAAGGAAATGATCTTGTTCTCTATACCTGGTAATTGAGAAATAATGTTTAAGATAGGAGTTTAACAGATTGTGTCTTTTAAACCCATTAGTTTGAGAATCCAGCCAAGGCAAATGTAGGCATGCCAACCCTGATATATTATAGCCATATTATAAGCCATACACTGAACAATTTTGCTGTCGCAGACAATTTGCATACTGCAATTTGCAGATTAAACAATACTTTGATTGTGGGTTGAAAATGGTCTTAAAATACATAAGTTTTTGGCTGAGTTAAAATCTCAGAGGGTGGCTGCTAATACAACCAAAAGGATGATGGCGTAGGATGATGTGAAACAAAAGGGAAAGCTATGAACACGTTAGTGACAATGGCGAAACATGCGTCAACAAAACATGCTAATGAACTCAAGTTCAAATTGGCAAATATATCATTTTGTGACCCCATTTTCTACACTAATTGATGATGTAAGCAGAATGCAGTAATATTCGTCAGTACCGGTGTATCATTACAGGATCTTCATAAAATAATCTGACACGGAGAACACATTCTCTCACATCCTGTTATAGAATTCGGCCAAGTTTTATTGGGATTGTACAGTGTGACAAGTAATAACCTTAAAAGAGTGCATAGTCTTAAACTGTCCAAATTTGTTCCTCAGATCCACTCTTTCTGTCTTGACAGTACACATTCAATGTAAACTATATCTGTCATTAGGGTGATCAGACCTGTTCTCTGAAATGTCAAACAAGATTTACAGGGCATCTGCTTGGAATAAAGTGTGTGCATCAGGTTGGAATCCTACTTTTCATGCAGCGGTCAAAGACAAAAGGGCAAAGAAAGACCACGTTAATTAATAAGAATACTGCAAAATATACAGCATTCATTCATTTGTTTCTAATTAGTAATTGCAGTCATCCTTAGTAAACATATTTCTGCTCTTAACAGAAAGCTGCACTACTGAGCAGAGTATATATATAATGGTACAACCATACAGTAATGATGATGTAGGTTCTGCAGCTTTTGCTTGCCATGATGAAGATCTAGAGCTGCGTGTAGAGCCGCCCCTGCTTTGTTGATTGATGGCCAAGGTGGTGAGTCGAGGGGCTAAACATCACTAAAAATGCATAGGCACAACAGCCGTCCTCCCGCCTCTCAGCAGACATATGCGATTACATACATCACCTTAATGAAAATGAGATGCTAATGGGCTAATTAAAGAGAGGAATGAGGGCTGAGGTGCTCTGAGGAGCTTCGCTCTCTGACTCTGCCTGAATCTCCATTGCACTTCATTGCATTGCAGAATTAGAATAACAAAAGCCACAAAAGTATGGCCATTAGAGACAAGGTTGCATATAGTTTTAAATAAATTGCTGACTGATGTTCATAGCTTTACCCTCTTTCAAAAGGGTTTCATGAACTTTTTTCAGGTGTTTCATGATGGCAGCTTTCTAGATAGGTTCTCTTACATAAAATCCTTAAAGGTTTTGTCCGGGTAGATGGAAAGGTTGGTGCATAGATATTTGGATGAATGGATGGTCACTGGAGAAGGAAATTAAAAGAAAACAAAAGTTGTTTGAATGGATGGAATGGTTTATGAATGCATGGATGGATGGATGGATGGATGGATGGATGGATAGATCATAACTGGAGAAGGAAACAAAAAGGAAACAGGTTGTTTGGATGAATTAGTTGAAGAATGGATGGTTGGATGGATGGAGATATGTTCCATTGGATGTATTGGTAGATACAGGTGTATATGTATGTGGGTATGGATGGATGGATGGATGGATGGTCACTGGAGAAGGAAACAAGAATTAAACAAAGGTTGTTTGGATGAATGGATGGATGGATGCATGGATGGATAAACGTCCCAGTGTATGTATTTGTAAATGCATGTGTATATGTTTGGATGGGATGCATGGATGGGTGCATGTTTGGATGGATGAATTGGTGGATGTACACTATATAGCTGAAAGTATGTGTACACCTGACCATCACACTCAGATGTGGGTCCCCACCAAACTGTTAACACAAAGTTAAGCACACAATTGTCTACAATGTCTTTGTATGCTGTAGAATTAAAGAATTCCTCTTTACTTGAATTAAGCGGCCCAAACAAAGTTCCAGCATGACAGTTCCCCTGTTTACAAAGCGAGCTCGAAAAAGACTTCGCCGAGATTGGTTTGGAAGAACTTTGAGTGTCCTGCAAATAGCCCTGACCAAATAGTCCACCAGGTCTCCTCGTCCCATATCAGTGCCTGACCTGACTAATGCTTTTGTGGCTGATGGGGCAAATCCACACAGTCATGCTCCAAAATCTAGTTGAAAGACTTCCCAGAAGAGTGGAGGTTATGATAACAGCAAAGGGGGGACTAAATCCACAATGGAATGTTCAACAAGAACATATGGGTGTGATTAGTCAGGTATCCACTTATTTTTGGCCATATAATGAATGGGTGGATGGATGGATGGGCAAATATTTGGATGGATGTAATGGTGGAAGTCTTGATGGGTGGATGGATGTATGGATGGATGTTTAACATTTGTTACCAAGCATCTTACTTGCATAGCAATGAGTATATATTGTCTTGTTTAGCAATCGGAATGTGGGTGATTTAAAACCTTTACCTGAATTGTAGAATATGATGTAAATAGAAATCATCATCTCTGAATGATGTGTTTGGGTTTCTACTGTATATGTATATTCATTATGAGTAATAACAAGTAAAATAATCAAATGTTAAGATGTTATTCTTTTACTTTAATTTCCATTGGCACAAATTGTATGCTTTTTTAGGTCTAATGAGAGGAATGTTCAGGAAAATGAATTAGAGTAGACTTCACTTCAACAGTCTAATCCCATTTTCCCCAGAGCTCAATCAAATGAGGGGAAGGGTGGAACGTTACAGTGCCTAGTGAAACATTATTGCTGTCTCGTCTGGGCCTCTCAGCAGAAGGTCAATGATGCTGCTCCTCTGATTAAGATAGGGCTCGTAGATGAATTGGATGGCAGGTATGATGACTATCCTGGCCAGCGCTAGCCAGTGTTACACTAATCCGATGTCTGTCTTCGTGTGCACATGCATCACAAAGCACAGGATCTTGACCTATGCAAATGAGCTTTCAGAGAGTGTTCGGATGAGATGTAATGGAGTGTAGGAGAAGAGTTCTTAATGTAAGACTTACTGCATGACTGGAAAGCACAGTAACAGCTTGTGCATTCTCCAAGGACTAAACTGAAATAGCTCACGTGCTGTGGCATTGCACCGATACATAATTTGCTATTGACACATTGATGTGTTCGTGTCAATTTAGCATCATTAGCATATCATTATCACAAAGCGTTTATTTTTCTAAATTGCTACTTGTCTTTGTTAAAATTAGACCAGAGACAAGATTGAAAGGCACAATGAATTAAGGGTACTTTTCACTGTAAATGTTCTAAACATGACTAAAACAAAGAGATTCTAGCTTATTGGGTCTGACAAAAGTGCATCTATTAAACTGGCAACACAGTATTTGTACACAGTAGCAACACAGTTTATGGTGATATGCATGTTTGTTATATTTTGTAAGAATATCGGAGGAAATTGACAGTTTTAAAGAAACGAGACCACTTCATGACCAAGTCAGTGCAATCACATACATTTCACATGCTGTCATATGTTTTTCACATGTGATGACAGTGTAAGAGTAATATGTGATCATGTAAAAAATAAATAAATAAATAATAATAATAATAATAATAATAATAATAATAATAATAATAATAATAATATCAATAATAATAATAATAAAAGTGCATTTGTTGGAAAAGTGAATAATATGTGATAATAAAACCACATCCTACATGTGGATGAAGAAAGTACAAAAAAATTAAATCATGTGAACAAATGATGTGTGAAAAACATTAATCGTGAAAAAAATCACGTGAAAATAAATTAATCATGTGAACAAAGCACATAAAAAACTAATTGTGAAAAAAAAATTAAGGAATAGTAAAAAATCATGCAAAAGTAAATTAATCGTGAAAACATTATATTTGAAAATAAATGAATCGTAAAACAAATCGTGAAAATAAATTAATCATGTATTTAAATCTGGAAAAAATCAAAAGACTTGCAGTACAAAAGAATGCACATGTGAAAAATGTGTATAATGTGTAACTCATGGTGTGGTGAAGTTTTCTCTAAGATGTTTATTAGCATTTTTGGAAGGAGTCTCCAGTGCCAGAATATTGTAAAAATAAGTTTTGAAAGATAAGTTTATCGCCACAGGAAATTCTTCATAATGGACTGCTTTGTGGTTTCTCAGTAACACAACAAGCTGCATTTTTGTCTTATTAAATTTACAAAAAAGGATGGTGAGGGAACGACTGTTTATAGCTGTTACAGCATAAGTGATTATACGAAGTCATAAACTTTTGCTGATGTTCCAACAGTACATGCAACTATGAATGGATTAATACACAATGTTTTGTGCTTTAATTAAGAAAAAAAATATATCATTGTCAAATTATTGTGGTATAAGAGGAATAAAACAATTCAGGGTGTGTTGTTATAGGAAAATAATCAGCTACAGGGTGGTAACATGGTAACACATGCTGTCATGTTTTATTCCTTATCAGGTTGTTTCTAAATGTTTTATTTACCGCAAAATGTACTGAACATGCAACCAGAAAAGCATAATGAAACTTCAGCACTTTTTTCTTCACAGCTGTCATTCAGCGAGCACACATTCTGCAACATTAACAGATTTCTCAGCACATGACCTTCTTGCCACTTTCAATAACACAGCGATTAAATTCAAGCTGAACATTTGTATATATTACCATATTATTTGAAATGATACCGTAGTTCATGTGGAAGGTTAAAAGTAAAAAAAAAAAAATCAGCATGATCTGAAGTTCTGGGAACTCTATTTTAGAAATTGCATCTCTAAAACTGCTGCAAGCAAAGCCTTAAAAAATCTGTCAGAGAGGAGATTGTGGAAAAGTGGAAGCGGCTGCGTTTCCCGCCCTTGAGCATGCCCCACATGAGAGCCTGAGGAAAGAGCACTGAGCAAAAAGGTTTCCTGTCTTTCTCTCGGGCCGGGCTTCGCTCAGAGGGCCTCGCTCAGAGGGCTTCGCTACATATTCATGACCGGGGAGAGAGCTTTGTAGCCTGCAGAGGACCTCCACTTCAATGATGAAGTGCAAGAGAAAGAGGTTGAGGAATGGAGAGAGAGAGAGAGAGAGAGAGAGAGAGAGAGAGAGAGAGAGAGAGAGAGAGAGAGAGAAAGAAGAAAGCATCCAGGCAATTCATCACCAGGCCATAAACATATACACCAGGCTGTGAGATTGGGAATAAAGACACTTGCCAGTCATTTGCATACACAAACAACTCCTACCAAGTGTTGTAAACACACAGGAAGTATGCCTAGTATGAAACGCTTTATCCTCATCAGGATCATGGTGGAGCCAATCCCACAAACATACTCTTTCATTCACATCTAGGAGCAATTTAACATAGCCAATCCACCCACTAGTATGTTTTTGGAAGGTTGGCGGAAACCAGAGAACCCAAAGGAACCCCACACAGACACAATGAGAACGTGGAGAACTTTACAGACAGTGACTTGAGCTCAGGTTCAAACCAGGAACCTGGAGCAGTGAGGCTCCTCCCACCATCATGCCACGGCAGTCTGAGGACAACTGCTTGAAAACCAGGATCCTGACATTGCTTTGTCTTTTCCAATAAAACATGCTAAATTTTACTAATTAGATTTGGTGAAATAATTATAGCAGGTAATGAAAATGACCCAGGGAACCTTGAGTGTACAGGACAGAGACGATTTTCTGATTGCGTTCATTCAGGGCATTAATTGCAGGCAGATTTGCTAATGCTTAAAAGCAGCAAGGTTTCCTCTCTCTCTCTCTCTCTCTCTCTCTCTCTCTCTCTCTCTCTCTTTTCTTTTTTTTTTTTCTCCAGCTAGATGACTGACTGATCAGCAAAGCGATTGGCATCTTGCTTTGCCTCTTTCTGCCTGGTTCTCCCCCTCTCTTTCTGTTTGCATTCTGGGTAGGATGTGCACTCTCAGATCAATCCCATGTGTGCTTATTTAGCTGAATCGATAGGCACAGGAGGTGCAAGCATGGGCTTAGGACGCAGATGGACGTGCCAGGACTGCTGCTTCTCCCAGGCCAAAATCTACATTACTGCACCAAAAAAATATGAGCTAAGAGACCATGAGTGCACTTTGTCCCATGCCAAAAGCTGTGCTTGTGCAGCGCTGGTTATCCCCATGCTTAAAGCATCAAACAGGACATTCAGCTTTTTCCACAGCCAAAAGCTATGGGTTTGGGGAATATGTGTGGTTTTCATGCTTGGTTTTGGAAATCAGACTCACAGCATGGGAGTCCCCAAAGCCAAAAGATGTAACACTAGACTTTAAACATTCAGATAATGGACATGATTTTGCCTCTCTGTCCTAATTGATACCCCAAATCATGCAAATATTATGCATTCCAAAGGTACCTTTGTTCAAAGCACCTCGTCTTATAAGCCTGCGTTATCATACTAATGAACAGACACAAGCATTGAAAGAGAATGCAAAGAAAGAGCAACTCACGTCAGCAAGCACTGAGTCCTGTGATTCCTTTACACTTGGCTTTTTACAAGTCAAGATGCAATTCATAAACATAAACATAAAATGTTCCATGACACTAATGATTGCTTAATGCTAAATAAGTTAGACATTTTGGTATCAATGAATACCCAAAACATGTACTTGGTCTGAGAAAAAATGCATCCCCACTCATAACCATTCTCCCTGACACACACACACTCACAATTGAGGCGCCCTTGAAGAGGTCACCAGCAACCATGGAACTCCTTGAGCAGGGCCAGAAGGTTGGGCTTTAGAGGGCTGATCTGTGCATATTTAGTGCCTGAATAATGCATGAGGCTGTACCGTGCAAGGCTCTGTGGGGATAAAGCAGCTCTCAGACGGCAGTGCCAGCCCTTGTTGCCGCTCTCGGCTTGCGAGCCAGGTGAGCTCAAGCTTCGCCGCTCCGGAACGTTCATGCTCCGCTGGGCAAACATTTCCCAGGTCAAATTTTCAATTACTCAGAGAGCTGGTGGACTTGCATCCCTCAGGTTCGCCATCACACAGGCACATGCACTCTCTCTCTCTCTCTCTCACACACACACACCCACACACACATGCACACACAAACACGGTCACCTATCACATCAGTTAGTGGGGAAATGCCCAGACTAAACAAGCTTACCTTGTAACAAGGCCAGCATTTCAACCAATTTGGCATCAAACCCCTCTATGAAAATGATCACATTTCACTGAATTGTCAATGGGCCTCATTTATCAAGTTGGATACAAACTAATTCATTCGTGAAACTTGTTTTCAGGAGCATTTGCGCAAGAAATTTGATATTCATAAAAGTTCAGAAAAACATTTACGAGAGCTTTTGAGTTTATATCTAAAAGGAGACTCACTAATGTGAACCTCGAATGTTGTGAGTTTTGCAATTTTATACAGAGTTTACATTGTCACATTTAGATACCTGGTTTATTTCGGTTACACCTACGAATATAGTCCAAATTTTGTGAAACTCACTCATTTCAGATTCTAAAACAAATCCAGAAATGAACACAAATAAGACTAGCAAATCAATTAAAACAAAAGAAATGGCACCCTATAGGAGAAAGAGTTAGCTGACATGATGCAATGGCTGAGCTGCATTATTCGAAGATTTAGTTCATATCTAAAGAGGCGCTCTTTCACCGTTTAGTCATTATTTTTTCATATTGAGCTTCCCCTTTTATGGCGTTTTATGTGCCTCCCTAAATGTAAATCAACTGTGCCGTGAATGTACTTGGTAACTTATGGCTAATGCCATTTATCAACATACTGTACAGATGTGAATGCAAAGAAAATCTGACTTTTGTATATTAAAAAAAACCCTTTGTAAGTCTAGTAGTAAATTTTATTTCGTTTTGGCTTATAAAAACTGTTACAAGCAACTTTACTAAAAGATTGATAAATGAGACCCAATTGATAGATGGCTTCCACTTCCAAAAAAAAAAAAAGATTCTGAATGGTACAATGTTTAAAGTGTTCACTTTTCCATTGGGAGCTCACAAGTTCTACGGTTGACAAATCTTTATGGATGATAGCCACCCATGGCCAGGAGTCCAAGGGAGCAAAAATTGGTTCAGGGATAGCTTTTCCTATTGATTAGCTACTGTTAGCGGCCATGTGATGTTACATGTGGTGCGATTGGAGAGAACTAGCTAGCTGGTGATGACTAAATTGGGTGAAAAATCAAACGGGTATAAGGACTGCAAAGACCAAAATAGTGTCAAAGACACATTCGCTACATGAGTTTTCCCTCTGTATGTCCTCAACTTCTACATCATCTCTTTCTCTTTCTGTCTCGGTGAACAGTGGTTGTTCTCTCTCTCTCTTTGTCTCAAGTCTGGATGAACCTAGTACATGGTCTTCTCTCTCTCCTCCTCATGCTTGCTTTTCTTCCTCGGTCTGTTCAGCCTGACAGGGTTGGTGTCACGGAAGAACATGTCAGGTGTCAGAGCCTTGGCAGACTACACTGCGTGCCGCTAACACACACTCTTTAATTAAGCCCAACAGATCCCGGTTTCTATCTGACACATCCTCATCCACATTCCCATCGTCAAACCCACCTACCCACACACTCGCGCTCACTCGCTCGCTCTTATGATCCCACACTTGCCAAGGCACCACAGGCAACATTCTGACTGACACAGACCTTCACTACTAGCAACAAAATATGCACCACCACCTTTATCTCCTCATATAATCACCAGGTTCATGACAATGTCTTCTTAGGTGTCGCTCTGCCCTGGCATTAGTTCCGGCTTTGGTTGACTTTTCTTGAAAGTTGTCTCAGTCTTTTCAGATTGCTCTGGTAGCCTGGAGCATTTAAGATCGAGAACATTGAGTACAGTGTGTCTCTCGGTTATGTTCCTAATGCTGGTTGTGTAGAACAGAAGTGTTGCGTGCCTGAAACGATGCTCTAAATTATTCATCCCACATGATGCTATAGCTGCTAAACCTCGCTAAACCTTCTATCCAAGACAATAGCGGGCTTAGAGCTGCCATGCTGACTCCACACGAGCTGGGGAAAGGCGCTGAGCAGGATTTGATTTGCTAAAGCTTAGACCAGTTTTGAGGACAGAATGAGGACAGGCATCTAGGAGCAACATGAGCAATATATCAAGGTAAGATATGAAAGAGAAATGAAGGGAGCATGGCCAAGTTCAGCCACGTACACGCCTTTATTTCTGTTGAATACTCTTCCTGACTCAGGCTCAGTTAAACAAATGAAGAAAGCAACACACAAGAGGACCTTTTATTCAGCCATAGATGTCAGAACAGCGTAGCGAGTCGGGGTGGTGGAACCAGTGGTTAGGTCTAATCATAGATAATATCAAATAATTGTTTGGGGTTTTTCTGATACTGTTAAGAGATGGCTCTTCAGTTAACAAAGACCAGAGAAAGTTGATGTTCTAACTGGGCTGTATGGAAGTCAGTGTAGCACGGAACCATAATTATATGAATACTATACACTTATTGAATACTTCCATTCCACCATCTTCAACCCTGCTCTTCTGATTTGTCAGAATTGCTGCTTGATTACAACTCAGTGTATCTTCTGGGAATCAGAGACTATATACAAAGATTGAAGCATGGTGGGGGTAGCATCACTTTGTGAGGACGATTTTTAACAGCAGGGACTGGATGCCAAATATAGAGCAATCCTATAAGAATACCTGTTCCAGTATGGAAGACTGGGGCGAAGGTTCACCTTCCAACATGACAAAGACCTCAATCATACTTCAAAGGCTACACTGAAGAATCTGTGGCAAAATTTGAAAACAGCTGCTCATCAATAGTCTCCATCCAATCGGACAGAGCTTGAGTAATTTTGCAAACAAGAACATGCAAAATACTATCAGGATCCAGATGTTTGGCTGTAATTGCAGTTTGTAATTGTAAGTGTAATTGAATACTTGCAAGGCACTGTAGAAATATGTCAGAAAAAAAGGATAGCTCTGAGAGTCTTGTAGAGAGAGCTAAAATGGCTTCATCCACCATTGTGTAATGATATTTGTTCTGGGGTCTTTGTGAGAATGTTAAAGTGACCATTGTTCTCACATCTGTCATTCGGCAAGATACAGCATAAAGCTTCTCATGCCTCGTCTCCTCATCCACGTGCTAAAAATAAAGGCCTGCAGACCAAAAGATAGAGGCCAAAAGAATGCTAATGAGCTATAAGAGACGCTCTCTCTCTCTCTCTGTCTCTCTTTATCTCTGATGGTGCCAAGTCAAATTAGAGAGAAGTATGGTTGAGCTAGAAATATATTTCCATATGAATTCAATTACCAGGGTTAAAAATAGATCTCTTAAATGGTGATAATGGTAAATAAATGGCAAATAAGGAAAGTTGCAGTGGCGGCGGCGCTAGATTCTCCTGGCTCTGAGTCACTAGGGAGATGGAATCCACCGGAGAATAATTGGAGCATGAGTGTGCTCATTTACTTTGACTTAACGAAGCAGGGCCATGTAAAGCAGCACAGCAGCGAGCCTCTGATAATAAATAATGACCTGTCAATTATTCACAAGACTTTCAGTGGGATCTGCGGTGCATTACCAAAGCCCTGTCTCACACAGAGACTCATAGGCACTTGTTCTTTATCTCTCTCACACACTCATATCTCAGCTTCACTCATAAACACTCCTAGCACACGTCTAAAATAAGCCTCTGACAGCGGCACGAACACAATCATCCACATGCTCCGTCACATCAGCGTGTACAGATGGAGCTCCAGTTACTAATTGAAGGTGTTAAGTGGACGGCTGCTTGCTAGAGGACATGTTTAATTAGACAGCGGATGCCAGGGGAGACAGAAGAGCAGGCAGGGACAATAATGTGCAGAAGCACAGGGACATTTTAGACAGTCGTCTCTTTCCTTGACCGGACGCATACTGTTTACCTGTCGTGTACGCAATTACTTGTGGCCTCTGTTGACGGCAGTTTTGTTGGAGATTCCTTGACTGAGCGGCGTATCCTGCTGTTCCCGCTCATGTTCTGCTACATGCCTGGATTGTCACCCTGCGTGGACAGCTTTAGATCACTTCAGAGGAATACACAAAAGGAGGCAGAGTGGAAGAGATCCTCTTATGAGACATCTCTCAACTCTATGTTTTAATCAGCCAGGGTCATGTATCTGTCTGTTTCTTTACTGGAGCAGGACAAGCAAAGGCTTAATAGAGTCAAAGCACTGACTTTGACAGTGCTATAGGTTACCACATTGATCAGTTGTAAATTAGGGAACATCCGTCCTCTTCAAATGTTAGACATAGTGGGTTAAATCCCGAATCAATCCATTTCAATTCCAGGTTGTAACACTACAAAATGTAGAAATGGTCAATGGGGGTGAATACTAATGCAAGGCACTGTACAAAACTGTCAGACAAAAAGTGTGCTCTGAAAGTCTTGTAGATAGCTAAAACTGGGATTCGTCCACCATCATATAACGATTTTTGTTCTAGGGTCCTTGTGAGAATGTTAAAGTGATGAATGTTTTCAAATCTATCATTGGCAAGACAATGGGCCATTTATCAATGTTTTGGTAAAGCTGTGTGTAAGCCACACCATATATATATATATAAAAAAAAAAAAACATCCATAAATTACCAAGCACGTTCATTTACAGCTCCGCTGATTTAAACTTAGCCCACAAAACTCCATTAAAGGCACAGTAAAAACTTACACAAACTCAGGAGCTCTCATAGGAGAACCATCCCACACATCCCCCCCCACCCCCCACCCTCCACACACACCCCAAACAAATGATTTTGCATAATATTTACAAACAAATGTGTTCATTTCCTGTTTGATAAAGCTTCATTCCAGTTTTGGACATATTACTGAATGTGGATCATGGTGCATAAAGCAGTCAATAGTTCAAGTAATTACAGTTACAATCAAAATTATTCAACCCCCATTGCAATGAACAAATCAAGCAAAAGCAATTGAAATAGATCAACACAACAAATGCTTCAAGTGGTTTCCCCAAATTCAACTGAAAATGCAACTTATAATGACTTCTCCAGTATCAAAATTATTCAACCCCCTGAATAGAATCACAACAGCACAAATATGCAAAACAGGTCTCAAACACACCTGATGTGACTAATCAAAACCTTTATTTGTTGCACCAGATGTGCCTGAACTGGAACACATGAAATACCTGAACTGGCTTGGGGTTTGTTGAGTGTACACTACCTGGATGGGGCAAAAAAAAGGAAGCTATCAACAGCTGCAACCAGTTTTCTGAGAAGGCCTCGAGTGACTGCAAAAGACCTTCAGCAAGACTTGCTGGGAACAGGCACTGAGGTTTCAGTGAGCACAGTAAGGCACATTCTAAATGCAAAAGGTTTCCATGCCAGAACTCCAAGACGTACACCACTACTGACCCAATAACACAAGAAAAGTTGGCTCAAAATCATGTAAATAAGCCACAGAAGTTTTGGGATTCTGTTCTGTGGAGCGATGAAACAAAACTGGAACTTTTTGTCACAATGGATTAGCAGTATGCCTGGAGGAAGAAGAATGAAGAAAGAACACTCTGTCCACAGTCAAGCATGGAGGTGGCTTGGTGATGCTCTGGGGCTGCTTTGCATCCTCTGGCACTGGAAACCTGCAGCGTGTGGAAGGCAAGATGGATTCATTGACGTATCAGGAAATCCTAGGAGAAAACGTCATGCCGTCTGTGAGGAAGCTGAAGCTTGGGTATCATTGGACCTTCCAACAGGACAATAATCCCAAGCATAGCTGAAATTCCACCAAGGCTTGGTTGCAAAAGAAGTCCTGGAAGATTCTACAGGGCCATCACAGTCACCTGACTTGAACCCCATAGAAAATCTCTTGTGGGATTTGAAGAACATGATTGCAGCACGCAAACCCAAGAATATTTCTGAACTGGAGGCCATTGATCATGAGGAATGGGCTAAGATTCCTCAGGAACGCTTCCAGAAGCTGGTGTCTAGCTATAAATCTAGGTTGCAGCAGGTCATAACAGCAAAAGTGTGTTCTACTAAGTACTAAAGAAGCTTGCCATGAAGGGGTTGAATAATTTTGAGACTGGAGAAGTCATTATACTGTAAGTTGCATTTGCAGTTGAATTTGCGTTCAAGCATTCATTGTGTTGAACTATGTCATTTGCTTTTGTTTGATTTGTTGATTGCAAACAGCTGAAAGTCTGTAAATTTTGACAATAAATTTAATCATTTTGATTGCACCTGTATATATTGTGTAGCTTTATTTTATTGAAACAAGTAGAACTTGACCCCAATGGTGTCAACCTCAACAGCATTTGACCTTGCTGTGACCGTGACCATGTTTGGACCAATCCCAATAATTACATAATTTGACCAATTCTGATAATTAGATAAAACTCTTACTAATATTGAACCACTCGTTCTTGAAGTATTGCACTACTGCTTTGGCGGACACATGGATGGATGGATGGATGGATGGACAGAACCTGAAAAAATAATGAATTCAAATGAAAAATGAAGATTGGAAGACTACAGAGGCCACACAGTAAAATCCCTAGTGTTGAATTAACACCCAGAGTGTTAATATGTATGAGTCCAATAGACTCATATGAACACTGAAGGGTGTGAATTCAACACTGTGGGTGTTAAATCAACACTGATGATCTTGCTGTGCGCACATCAATTATTTGTATGGACATGGAAATATGACATGCCCCCTTTACTGGCACTGATAGGTGTACATATACATGGAATGTTTAGAAAGGAAGAAAGACTCGATAACATTTCTTGTTAATGGTACATTTGTAATCTGTGCAGCCATATCATAAATACTGTGACCAGTGCACCAATGCAATTATTCTTTACTATAGAACTGATTATATTCCAATATTAAATGACCCAGTAATACTTTCTATGAATGATGTATTCATAATACTGTACGTAATAAATATATTTCTAACCTGTTATATGGCATACATAACATCTTATATAATATATTTGTATAACAAAACAGTAACTTTGTAATGTCAGGTTATGTAACATATAATAATATGTTCCTAAGACTATTACACACACTAATATTGCACATTGCTATAACAGACTTTGGTGTTGCTATAACAGTATCTGTAACACATATCATGTCATCATAATGCATTATGACATACACCACTGGCTTCACAAATTGAATAAAATTGTAACAGGTCATAACAAACTGTAAATGAAGCAAGTTTTTTTTGTTAAGCATATAACTGTAACTATTTGTGGAAAACAATACAAGCTGATGCGTTATGAATATGGAATGCGTATGCAGTGTTATTGACAACCTTACTATAATTAATCCATTTTAAATACAAACTAAAAAGTAAACAAAACAAAAACAAAACTAAAACTCATCAAAGCTTTTAAAATGCCAGATTTACCAAGCTCTTGTCTGGACGATAATCCTCTGTCATGGATCTAATCTGTGAAATTTACCGGCATTTATGATTCCAAATATCATACTCTTTTTATGAGAAGCACAACCCTGCCAGGTCAGCTTTTTTTTTTTTTTTTTGTGTGTGTGTGTGTGTGTGTGTGTGTGTGTGTGTGTGTGTGTGTGTGTGTGTGTGTGTGTGTGTTTTATAATTTTTTTTTTCCCTAACATTTTTGCTGATTCGGATCTGAGATGAGGAGACAGGTATTTGCCGTGATCTGTCGAGCACCATGATGAATTTTCACATTCCTCTTAACCATAAAATTGAAGCCATCATGGTTTTGCCTTATGCTCCACCCTGCCTGAGACTTATCATTCTCCTGCATCTCCTCACAGCCGAGTGTCGAGATGTGTCCATCATCTCGCTGCGTTACGTTTATTCAGGACAGCAAAACGTGGAGTTTTCCAGTTTTACAATTTTCCAGAAACTTTGCTTGATCTGTGAAATTGTAAGGGCCATGAGAGCTAATACAACTTTGCCAAAACACATTTAATAAACTCGAATAATTCTCCAATAATAGGACTTTTTTTACTGACTCAAAGCCAAAGAGTTACCACTGCAGAGGGTTTAAATGTGGTGTGATAATGAAATACAATAGCAGGTAAACATTTAATGAGCTAGTGTTTGAGCTGAGTAATCCTCAAGCTGAGTAAAGTGCTCGGGATGGGATATACTACTTCAGGAGATCAGCAAGATATGCAAGAACTAAACTGTTTATAGATTTTAATGTTAAATGTTATAAACATGGACATTGTAGTCAGTGTAGAATTAAGCAAATAGCAATCAAATGGAAAACTAGCATCTACGGTTACTCGAAGGTCCTCAACTGTTTCACAGAATATCTATCAGAATATCCAAGTACAGTATACTGATCAGCCTTAACATTGGTCATGATAGGCACGCGAGCATCTAAAGTGGACCATGGAGCAATGGATGAAGATGACCTGGTCTGATAAATCACCTTTTCTTTTACATCATGTGGACAGTGTCGTGTGTCGCTTACATGGGGAAGAGATCGCAGCAGGATGCATTATGGGAAGAAGGCAATCCAGCGGAGGCAGTGTGATGCTCTGGGAAAATATTCTGCTTGGAAACCTTTGGTCCTGGAATTCATGTGGATGTTACTTTGACATGTACTACCAAACACTGTTGCAAACCAAGTACACCCCTTCATGGCAACGGTATTCCTTAATGGCAGTGGTCTCTTTCAGCAGGATAATGCACATCAAAAATTGTTCAGAAATGGTTTGAGGAACATGACAAAGAGTTCAAGGCATTGACTCAGCCTCCAAATTCTCCAGATCTCAATCTGATCCAGCATCTGTTGTGTGGATGTGCTGGATAAACAAGTCCGATCCATGGAGGCCCCACCTCGCAACTGTTACGAACCCGGTCTAGGTCAGGCCGCAACATACAAGGAAAAAAAAATAAAGAATGTTTTGGTTTTTTATTCTTTTTTATTCTCCCAAACGGAGCACCTTTTATATACAGTGGTCTTAAACTTCAGAAGCCGGCCAGACCAAAATAATAAACAGAAATTCCCTCTACCTTGATGAAAGAATACTAGTTAACCTAGAAGACAAGAAAACAAAAATACACTGTCTTCCCTCACTCCCTTGCTAACCCAAAACAGGAGAAAAGATGAATCAACAAAAATGGCGCCGACTTCCTACAAACCACTCCTAACCATGCACTATTTACAGAGGTGACTATTAGTGTGTTAACTAACAAAATACTATATACATATATATATATATATATATATATATATATATATATATATATATATATATATATATATAAGGGTATCACGTGAATCGTAATGGGACAGAGCATAAACAAAGTCAAAACAGGCATAAGATCATACACAGGCGAAATAGTCATACACAGGCGAAATGCACTTGTCTCTACACACAACACAAATGACAATGATCTGCCCTGGGATGAAGACTGACGGGGCTTAAGTACACTTCCGGAAGCGTGCCGACAACCAATCCCGTCGCACAAGGCTGGAGCAGGCGGGAACAAGACGTGATCGTCCAGTAGCAACCCGGAACATGACGCATGCAGTAGGCGGGGTCTAGAGAAGAGGGAGGAGACAAAAGAAAACCCAGCCCACCACCGACACACAAATGGCACATAGGGCAAACAGAAATATATTGAATAACGTAACAGCAACCTACAGTACTTAAAGGATCTGCTACTAAAATCTTGGTGCCAGATACCACAGCACACCTTCAGAGGTCTTACAGAGACCATGCCTCGACGAGTCAGTTTTTTTTTTTTTGGCAGCACAAGGGGGACCTGCACAATATTAGGCAGATGGCTTAATGCTTAAACAACTGTTTAAAATGTATTTATTACTAGCTTTAGATATCATAGGAATATAGTAAAAATATCGTAAATATACGGTATGCTATAGAAGAGCATATATACTGTATAAACCAGTGATTTGAATTATAGTCAGGACTACTTTTGTTAGAGAAAATGAATCAACACCTTCTGACCCATCATATCTGACAAATTCATATAATATAATACATAATAATGATGTCTTATTCCACTGAAACTATGAAATATTTCAACATAAATCAAGCATGTGGATGCAGCACCTGAAGGGAAAATTTGGAGCTAAGTTAGATAAGTTAAGCCTAAGCCGTCGATGCCATTCCCCCATCTGCTGCTCATCTGAAGAAAATGTCAGATCTGACGGTGGCTCATTACGGAGCTGCGGAGAAAAGCCAATGGCTGCTGCTTCACGCTTCCTTTCCGAGGTGCAGAAGATCAATGAATGCAGTACTTGATGTTTTCCGCTGTCTCTCTGCTCAGCATTGCTCCATGAAAATCATCTTGGACTCCCTTATCTCCTCAAGGGAATGTTATTGACATCTGTGAGCAGAGCATAAAATGCCAAGGGTAAAGACAAATCATATAAAGACAGCAAATACAGTAAATCTAATTAGAGAAAAATATGCGTGGAAGCCTGTGGGTTGAGGATTAGCCAGATGTTCTTATGCAATCTATACTCCTTAGAAATTACAATCTGACTCCTGTTGCTGAGGATATTGGAATGTGTATTAAACCTGGGGGCCTTATCTTATGAAAGATGGCAATCTGTTCCTCACACTCTTGTACTCCCTCTCTCTTTTTTTCCCTTCTTTTTTCATTCCACTCACTTTTTTTTCTTTGCATATTTCAGGTTACTGGCATTCCTTTGAGAAGCTAGTTATAAATCTGTCATTCAAAAAACCCTTTCAATCTAAGGGGGAAAGAAAAAGGAAGAGAAATTTGCATCACTGCATGCCCTTTCAAAATATTTGTATGTGCTATTATTACAACCCATAAAAAAAATAAAGAAAAAAAATGACCACCATCTCTTGAAAACACAAATAAGCCAAAAAAGCAAAACCCTGAATAATTCAGCAACCGCTGCATGACCTGACGACATTTATTACCTTTGAAAGTAATGCTATTATTCTATATCCTGGAGGGAAATCATTACATCACATGAAACACCTTAATTTTTCTTCCCTGTCTCCCGCGGCATTTCGGAACTTCAGCTCTAAGCAAAAATTCTTCACTTGTGCACCTCCACCATTAGTTTAGTACTTTCTTTCTTCTGACAATATGGTATTGTACATGTAATAAAATAGTCCTAATCTAAATATCAACAGCAGGAAGAAACCAGAGAACACAGAGGAAACTCACAAAGACACGGAGAGAACATGTGAAACTGAGACAGTAACCTGATCTCAGGATTTACATGATTTATTATTATTATTATTATTATTATTATTATTATTATTATTATTATTATTATTATTATTATTAGTGGGAGGAGTAGTAGCTGTAGTAGTAGTAGTAGTAGTAGTAGTAGTAGTAGTAGTAGTATGAGTAGCAGTAGTAGTAGTAGTAGTAGTAGTAGTAGTAGCAGTAGGAGTAGTAGTAGCAGTAGTAGAAGTATGAGTAGCAGTAGTAGTAGTAGTAGTAGTAGTAGTAGTAGTATGAGTAGCAGTAGTAGCAGTAGTAGTAGTAGTAGGAGTAGGAGTAGGAGTAGACATAGTAGTAGTAGTAGTAGTAGTAGTAGTAGTAGTAGTAGTATGAGTAGCAGTAGTAGTAGTAGTAGTAGTAGTAGTAGTAGTAGCAGTAGGAGTAGTAGTAGCAGTAGTAGAAGTATGAGTAGCAGTAGTAGTAGTAGTAGTAGTAGTAGTAGTAGTAGTATGAGTAGCAGTAGTAGTAGTAGTAGTAGGAGTAGGAGTAGGAGTAGACATAGTAGTAGTAGTTGTAGTAGTATGAGTAGCAGTAGTAGTAGTAGTAGTAGTAGTAGGAGTAGGAGTAGACGTAGTAGTAGTAGTTGTAGTAGTAGGAGTAGGAGTAGACGTAGTAGTAGTAGTTGTAGTAGTATGAGTAGCAGTAGTAGTAGTAGTAGCAGTAGGAGTAGAAGTAGTAGTAGTATGAGTAGCAGTAGTAGTAGTAGTAGTAGTAGGAGTAGTAGGAGTAGGAGTAGTAGTATGAGTAGCAGTAGTAGTAGGAGGAGGAGGAGGAGGAGTAGACATAGTAGTAGTAGTAGTAGTTGTAGTAGTATGAGTAGAAGTAGAAGTAGTAGTAGTAGTAGTAGTAGGAGTAGGAGTAGACATAGTAGTAGTAGTTGTAGTAGTATGAGTAGCAGTAGTAGTAGTAGTAGTAGTAGAAGGAGTAGGAGTAGACGTAGTAGTAGTAGTAGTAGTAGTCGTAGTAGTAGGAGTAGACGTAGTAGTAGTAGTAGGAGTAGGACTAGCAGTAGTAGGAGTAGTATTAGTAGCAGTAGTAGCAGAAGTAGGAGTAGGAGTAGTATTCTGTTGTTTGGTTTTTCTGTTATTATCATTATTATTAGTAGTAGTTATATATTTGTTTGTTTATTTGTAACTTTTATCTGTATCTTGAATCTTTAATGTGTATTATGCTTTTAGTTGTTGTTATTATTATTATTATTATTATTATTATTATTATTATTATTATTATTATTATTATTATTATTATTATTCATGTTGTTTTTTCCATTTTGTCTTTTAGTTACATTGTTTAGTAGTAAAAAAATTTTTTTTTCTTTTTTCTTTTTAAGTTCTTTTAGTTTTTTTATTTGTTTATGTATTTATTTGTTTATAATTTCATTAATATCACAATGAAACTTTGTATTTGCCTTACAGGTTGTAATTTGCATTACAAGTTGTACTTTTCTTAGAAAAATGTATTAACCTACAGTATACAGACAGGGTAATAGATAATTAAATAAGGTCTCCCTTGCACATTAAAAAAAAAAAAAAAAAATCAACAAACATATATTACTCTGAATTTATGTGCAGAATAATTTTATTACCACATAACCAGAGAGCACAAAAATTTTTATATACTATTAAAATTATAGATCATACGTTAAACATTATTGTATATGCATTTATTATATCTGGCATGAATGAATTGCCTACGCTCATAGGCGATATTTTCACCCCGGTGTCTGTTGCCTGGGGGTGCTTCAAGCATTTGCTTGATTTGCTTGCCCTCTAGCTTCGCCACTGCCTGTCTCTCACAGATTGTTTGAAATATTTAACTGCTGCAGATCTGTATGTGTACCGGGATCAGCATGGGGACCTTTAAACCTACCCGGGGTTCAGTGAAATACAATGAATTGTGAGTCTTAGAAACCATGCTTTTGCTTACCGCAGTCTCTCTCATGAGATTTGGAGGTGAGATAATACCTGTTACCTCCTTGTTTCTACATATTCATTCATCTAAACTCATGTATTTTGCATGAAGCAGTGTATATCCTTAGCCGTGACCTCTGATTAGAAAAACCGAGAGGAAAAACAAGTAAGGATTGTACTACATTCTTCAAAATTAAGGCTGAATAAAACTTTGATTTCTAGAATATTCTCTATATCACCTTTCTAACATTGCTATCGCTAAAAGATTCAGCCTTTCTTTTTCATATACTGCTGTTAAACCTATATCCATTTGAATGCCAGTGCTTAAATTTTGCATGTTTTAAATCTTTCATTATTTAAACTTTAATGAAATACTCCCTCTACTTAAATGATTAACTTTATGTGCAAGTGGTATGTACATTGAAGGCTTAATCCAGTTACGCTATCCAAAGGATTTTTATCAGTTAATTATTGAGCAAAATGTAGAAATGCTTTGATTTATGATGGCATCTGGCTAAGTGAGCCCACACTAGGCCATATATGATATACATGTCTTGTCTTATTACATTTATTCAACACTAGAAGTGTGTGCTACAGTTACAACATATGAAAACCCATTTTGTTTATAAACATATTAAATAAAAACATTCACCAGGGTAACCATGTAAATATATAAAAAAAAAACTAATAGGTTACCCTGATGCCTTTATAAAGAATCAATACAAAAGGTCCAAATATGTATAGGATAACTGTCTGAAAGTGTTAGCGTTATATCGTGCATGCTAGATGTAGTGTTAAATCAACCTTTTGGATTGTAAAAGACCAAACTATTAAGAAAATTTGAGAAAAGTGACCAATTCTTCCC
This sequence comes from Ictalurus punctatus, assembly GCF_001660625.3. NCBI lineage: Eukaryota > Metazoa > Chordata > Actinopteri > Siluriformes > Ictaluridae > Ictalurus > Ictalurus punctatus. Next base: position 4,383,226 of record NC_030433.2, on the reverse strand, counting down.
AAAAATGTATCTAAATAATGAACATTATGTACCCCAAAACTGTTTTTACTGTTTAAGTTAGTTAGTTAATTTAATCTGTTCCACCTCTGCGTCTGTGTGTAGTTTGCATATTCTCCCCGTGCTTCAGGGGTTTCTTCCTGGTACTCCAGTTTTCTTCCCCGGTCCAAAGACATGTGTTATAGGCTGATTGGTATTTCCAAATCCTCTTTAGTGAATGGGTGTGAGATTGTGCCCTGTGATGGGTTGGCACCCTGTCCAGGGTGTCCCCCGCCTAGTGCCCCGAGTTCCCTGGCTCCCCCGTGACCCCTGTAGGATGGATGGATGGTGTTCCAACCTCCACATTTTTTTGTAAAATCATTTAATATTTGCTAAACATTCCTTTTGTTGAGGTTTGTAGTAATCAAGGCCTTGTGACTAGTGTACCAGCACTATATAACAGTAACTATCTGTCATACTATCTTGCATTATTTCTAGTTATGTAATGGAAACCTATTTAGTGCAGCACTTGACATTTAAATTGTATGCAAATTCGTTTCTATAATAAAGATGCACACTTCTGACGCACGGGGGCTAAGGGCCTGTCTGAGCTGAACGACGTGTGGGATAAAATAAAGAGGTATGCGCTGTTTTTCATTTATATATCTCGAAGGAAACTGGCGGTCATCTGCTGCAGTGTGCACACACTTACACACAATAAAGGCATCCTCCATTTTATTTAAATTCAAACACGTTTAACTGAAATAAGACCCTCAGGAGACACACAGACAGGCAGAATGAAAAAAAGTTTTCATCCTACCCCATCTTCTCGTTCCAATCTATTCCTGTCTGCCTCCTACACTATTTCCTACTCACATGCATTTTTATTCTCTCTCTCTTGAGCGGACACAATCAAAATAGTAGTATACCCACTGCTTGCATTTAGTCATTCCTTTTCTCTCCTCCCGTCCCATGTGTGATATATTAAAAGCAGAATCTCTAAGGGCATCTAGAATATTCTTATCATGAAGGCATGGAAAGAAATGGCCAAATATTTCCCTTTGTTTCTGTCAGCAGTTTGCCTTCAGACAACACCTCTAATTGCTGTCATGTTAAAAATCAATAATTCACACCGATCAGGATCCGGTGAGTGCACTGTTTGCTTGGTTTTTTTCTGTGTATGAGTGTGTGTGTGTGTGTGTGTGGTGTCCCACAGTGCCTCTGGGGGATGGACATGTGGGTTTATCACACAGACCTGAAGCCCAGCCTTGGCTCTCGCTTATCAATTCCTAAAGCAATTAACGGCTCAGCCAGGTGCTCGCCAGCCTGGATCTGCTCAGATAAGGTCTGATGTGGACGCTGTCTGATTACGATGGAAAATGTCACACTGCTCTATGTATGTGTGTGCATACATATGCATATAAATATACACACAGACACAGTCCAAAAAAAAAGACTAATTACAACAACTATTCAAAGTTTTGTTGGTTCAATTCAAGAAATTTGAGCGTGCCTTGCCCTCCAAGTTCCTGAGATAAGGAACTTATAAATATGTGCATATAAATATGTACAATATATTGTATGTAACATTTCTATGACATATTGCTCAGGAATGCAATTAATTGAATGAATGAAGCATTTTCATCTGCGAATATGTATATAGTTTCTCCAGACAAAAAAAAACAAACAAACAAACAGTAAAATATGTCTAATACATATGACTACGCAAGATTAAAAATGCAAATGAAAACTTTTCCATGTCATTTTGGTGAACTATATATATATAGTTGAAATGCCAACATAGATTATACGCAGAAAAAGTCATTTTGTCCAGAAAAAGACCAGGCAACTTTTTCTGTCCGGTCAACCTGTGCCCACTGTAACCTCAAATTCATCTCATGTAGGCCATCTGCTTCAAGGTTTGATGCATTTTGAGATGCTTTTCTGCTCACCATGGATGTAAAGAGTGGTTATTTACTGTATGTTACCGTACTAACCACTTTACAGTACGCATTGCACGAATGTGTCAAAAGTATTGACATCCAGCATAGCTTAAAGAAAACAACAACTGGTCAAAATTCTGCTGTGGATCATTAAAATTTTGTCGTTTCTTTGATGTTTTCCTTTATTTCTTTCTTTTTTGATGACTGATAAAATTATGAATAACTGCCAGGATAGTTTGGCCAGGATTCATCTGCCAGAAGGTTACAACTTGACCATAAAAGGATCCTTCAATATTCCAGTATTTAAGTAGCTTTTTAAAATACTTTATAACTATATATTTATAATGCTACAATAGAATTATGTACGTGTATAAAACCTTCACCCATTGGACGTTATCCATTTTATATATTCATTCTTTCCAGGAAGGGTGCCACTAGTTCTGGAGTTGACTGCATATAAATTATGGACTCAGGATTTTATTGTTAGAATATAAACACTAGCCCCAGCATAAGTGAGTGGAAATTAGTTAATGCCTTGTAGTTAATCGTCAACAGTGCAGCGTATTTAAGCTGTCTATGGTAAAAATGCTTCTCTGTATGCTTACCAGTGCTGTACTCTGCTGCTCAGGGAGTACACACTAATAAACAACTCGCTCCCAAACACTAAACATGATGTGAGAGCAGTCAGAGACAGGGAAGCATTAATAATCCAGTCATGGTGCAGTTTGCTATTTGCACTATTATCTTTGGAGGAGGGGGAGTGGGTTGGGGGGTTTGGGGGGTTTTGAACGGTACAACTCATTTCCAAAATGGCCCTGCACATAGTGAGGGATAATCATATAATTTGCAGATTTAATTGGAAATATAAATCCCAACGCACACACCATTAGGAGGAGCATTAATACACACCTCTGCGTTTGATGCATGATGACACATCGCAAATGCACAGGGTCAGCTATGTCACTTTTAAATATCACGTCCTCTGGAGGAGCCCAAATGGAGCGAGGGCATTTAAATATCCTACTCCGGCTCTCATTCCCATGCAATTACTCCATCCCTCCCTCTCTGCGTGTTTCGTAGTCCATTATTTCCTTTGTCTGATGGTGCGCGTCACTGACATGGCTTTAGAGATTCTGTACCAAACTGGTCTCACACCACATTAGCATGACATTGCGTCCTTGATTACGGTGACTGGGAATTAGATTGTTATACGGTAATGACATTTAATCTAGATTTAGGTTTTTTGTTTTGTTTTGTTTTTTTGTCCATCTTTCTCTTACAGTGGAGGAAAATCTATCGGATATGCCAGCAAACCCGTGTACATTTCCACACCTCCACACACGTAATGCTTTATCAATAAACCAGCCAAGCGTTGGCTGTTTTTTTAATGGACTTGTGATTGCATGCGCCGGTTCCTAATTACGAAGGCAAACACAGCTTGGCAGGCTTTCAAATGTCGGATGGAGAAAAGGGTTGGAGAGAGAGATTGGAGGGAATAGAAAAGAAAGCAAGAATATGATGATGTATAAAGGTACAAGACAGTTTAGGAACAACACAAGGAGAAGTGGATAATGCTCTCTTATGGAGCTTGGAAGCTGGCGAAAGTATTTGAATATGAATTTTTATATATGTGAATTATAATCATATCTTATTACATAAAATTATTTTTTTTTCTGTTGTGTATTTAAATAAATGTACAATTTGCCAATGTTGTTTGTTTGTTTGTTTGTTTGTTTGTTTGTTTTGTACTTAATAAGGGTAAGACTTGACTTTACAACCAAAATGCAATTTGAAATGATAGGTTATGGTTAAAAAAGATAATAATAGAAAAATACAAATCTCTAAATTTCTAATCTCAAAAATACAGATTTTACGTAAATAAGGCCAAAAGTAAAGCATCCACAATTCCCAGGCCAAAACAGATGCTTTTTAAAAGTGGACACACAAATAAAACCACTCAAATACTGTAGCTAGTTGTTTACAGTGATGTTAAACAGTTGATGGCTAAAATAGTTAAAGTTCTAGCTAATTAGGCTACGCTGCCCGTGGCTTGCTGGTAGTTGTTAGCGAGCTAACAACCAAATACAGTAGCTTACTCATTGTGGTTCATATCCTTCATTCTGACTTTGTCTTTTCACTTCGTGTAATGGAGGCAAGTACGTCAGACAACTGTGATTGGCTAAATATTACGTTTGACCGCTATGAAAGCGTCTACTTTTCCCTCTGAATTCCACTTTTGGCTTCCTTGCATAAAATCTGTAGTTTTCAAATTTGTGTTTTAGGGTGGATTTCTAATAATCTTAAAAATGCAACGGTTCGATGCAAATTAGGCCCTGCCATTAGCAGCTAACAGCTAAATAAGAACCCGTATTATCTTAAAAGCAAATATTACTCACAGCAAGTTCAAAATAAAGAAAACAAGCAAATAGTAAAAAAAAAACATGTTCAACTTCGTTCAATTTTGTCAGCTTCCAAGCTCCATACTCTCTGAGCGTTCTCTGTAATGCTCCCGAGTAGAAAACTATAGTGTACATACTGTATATATCATGAATCTTTTGTGCAAATGCACCTAAAGTAGATATCTATCAACACGGCACCTTACAAAATGCTAGTGAGCTGTCGAACTGTTGAATCAAGCGGATGAGTGTGTGAGTGAAAATGGGACATTGCAGTAGCATGAGTGCAAATGTAATGGCTATTGACATGCTTGATCCTCTGCCTTTAAATCTAATTCACTCTTTAAGAGAGAATCATTGGCACTAGTCCTTGTGCACCATCAGTGCCAAAGGCAAATAGGTTAATAGGGTTAAGGCAGACAGAGTGTATTTACCTTTAATGAAATGTCCAGACTTTAGTTGTGAAGCTTTTTTTGGTAGATAAATGTATTCTGTACCAGTATTGGCTTTTTGCTGACACGTCAAAGTCTGTCTCTTAGTTCAGAATAATGGACTCTCTCTCTCTCTCTTTCTCTGGGCTAGTGTGATTAAAAACAAGTTTAATTTGTTACTTTGAAGGGCATTTTTATTGTACCGCACCCCCAATGATTCTAGGGGAAAAAAAATACATGTATGATATAGAGTCTGGGGCTGATTTCTTTCCAGCCCATACGGTAGAGTCATGTAGAATAGCCTTGATCATTGATCATTGTGTCAAGATTACACTCAGTGAAATGCTTCAGTCAGCTTAGCATAGACACCCATAACACATTAGTTTAGTAGGTTACATTCCATTCTCAATTTCTCTCCTCCCTTTTTAGGAGAAACTAGAAGTAAGTAGACTAAACATTACAAATTAGACAAAGAAACAAACAAGATGTTTTGTCTACCTTGGCTTGAATGAAAGAGCTGGCTAATGGTGACAAAAACAACAACATCAACAACAGAGTGTGTTTTCCACCATGGGAAAGCCTTCAGGACTCTTGGTACCATGCCAACCTGCTTTTTTATTATAAATAAAAAGAGAGGCTGGTGAGAGAACAAATGTCTGTAGCGATTTATAACAGGCACTAACATTAAATGTAACTGAAATGTACAACATGCCAGTCTTTAATAAATAAAAAATGTTACCGTTGGCAAATTGTTGTGGCATAAGGGGGGGTATAACAATAGGGTGTCTATGCACATTCAGTGCTTGGCCCCCTAAAAATTTCCTGTAACAGCTCGCTCCTTCGTGTTTTATTCTTTACTCAGAGCACTGCTGATTGATTTAGAAACATTACGCACAGATACAGAGAGATATTATTTCTCATATGTGATGTCGCAGATGTCTAGATTGAACCTGTAAGAGGTATTGTATGTACAAAGGCTCAGTAGCATGGTAGTCAGTAAGCAGATTAAAATGAAGTTGTAATTAATCTGAAATAAGTTATCAAGATTATTTATCGTTTAAAAATGACCCTCATCTGTGTTCTCTAGTGAGATGGATGTAGATAATGCTTGCCTCAGTGCCCCAGGGAACATAAATCTGTGATTGTTTTCTCATTAAGTTAATGCTGGTCTTGTGGGAATATGCAGTACAAAGTATGAATAATTGGTGACTGCAATTTTTTTCCTTTTAATGTAATGTGGGCGGAGCTAATCTCTGGTAGCTTGCTTAAGGTTTTTTTTTTTTTTAAAAAAACTTTTTTCCTATTTTTTCCCTATATAGCTATAAAAGCAAAGGATTTAAAGAGATTTGGACGGAATATATGTAAATGCATCATGGCTGAGAGTGCCAATGGAATGAACGTCTCGACTCTCCATGATTTGAACGCAGGCTTTCCTAAAAAGCCCGAAGCTAAACGGGGAACGAAAGCACAGCATCTTCAAACAAGAGGAGTTGATATGTTGGAGGAGTGTGAGGACGCTGATAGTGATGGGAGTGTGAGAGCATGCCGGAGCGTGATGGTGTTGGAGTGGCGTGAAGTGTGAGCTTGTGTGAGGGTGTTTGTGAGAGATAGAGGGGGGAAAAAAACTGCGTGGGTCCATTTTGGGATAACCGCAGGAGGGCCTGCTGTTCTTCGGAGGAGTTATTTACAGAACCTGAAATGTAGATACTAAATAAGAAAGTGTGTCCTGTTCAGAGGCATAGAGAGTGCAAAAGTTTACATCCTCCATCACTTTTGGGTGAAAAGGTAAATTTTCGCTACTTTTTTAATAATATTCATATTTTGATGCATCCCGGCACCCAAATTGATCCAAATACAAAACCAAAATGAAAAGAAATCCATTTTAAAAGTAAAAGAACGGAACTAAAACTTTAGTCTTGAGCTTGTAAGTAGTGAATATTACCGCTAAGTTGTCATAGTTTTTGATAAAGTAACCTTTTTCCACACAGACTAAAGTATATGAACTTTTTCACATGCAGATAGTGAATAGATATTACTGTAAAATTTAATGTTGGTAGCTCATTTTCAATAAGAAAGGAATAAAACATGACAGGATATGGTATAATAGGAAAATCACAAAGTTAATTATTTTGATATAGAGCATGATACATGTATGATATAGAGACTGGGGCTGATTTCTTTCGAGCCCATACTGTAGAGTCATGTAGCCTTGAGCATTGATTGTTGTGTCAAGATTACACTCAGTGAAATGCTTCCTAGATTTCATGTACATTGACATTAATTCATTTAAGTCAGCTTATGCCAGGGACACACTAGACGATTTTGATTTTATCATGGGAGACCACAGACATAAGGACAGTTTCAACCGATTTTTACACACTAGATGATTCGGCTAGACCGCGAGACCACACACCTGTCGACTGTAGTAACGATTTCAACGACATGAGATCTCAGAGATGCCATAACATCATGCTGTTCTGTTTGCCCCTTAGGGACATCTAGTCTTGAGGAATGATACACAAGTAAGAATTTTATGTAATTTCTGTGCACATGACAATAAACAGCTTTGACTTTGGCTCGACTCGATTTTTCTGGGAAACGCAGATATTTGCATCATGCATGGCGATCTGATCACATTACAGGATCATGAATTTATTTATAAAGCACTGCAATTGTAATATTGCGACATATGAGAATATAAAGTTAGGAGTAATTGAGATTTCACAGGTGCTACTCGGCAATTCGATTTCCGCCCAGATTGACAATGTATTTCCAGCCCAAATGACCTACTGTTTTTTTTTCATCAAATGCAACACTGGTCTGTAATTTTAGGCTTTTAACACATTAGTTTATTTACAATTAGTTTTGCAAAAACTATTTTCGGGGGGCTGATGTTTTGGGGTCTTTTGGGGAGCTGATGTTAATCAACCTGTTATAGAACAATAGTCACATGACACAAATCCAGAACGAACAAAAGTATGAAAAGTACATTATCTACTCATATTACTGCAAACATCTCTTTATAGTTACATATGCAACAATATCATGATTATAGTTTTTTTTATAAATAATTTTAATGATCCAATAATCTGAACACATCACCATAAATGTTAATGTTAATAAACGTCTCCTTACTGAAGACTTCACCGTTTCCAACTATTAAACCTTATGTTCCTCTTTGTTAATTAAAAGATGTTTTCTTAATCCTCTTATCATTAGGTTTATTAGATTATGGTGGGCATTCCATCATTCAATAGCTTTTAATTAGGTATTACTCTGTGAAAGATAACACTAAAACGAGCATGTTACTATACAGCAATAGAAACAACTACTCTCTCAGCTGATGTTTATAGACTTCAATTATTCTAAAATCCAACTGAAACTGTTTCACTTTCAAATTACTGATGATGAAATTACAACCAAAACATTTTGTTTTAATAATTGACCTTTTTGTTCTTTTTTTCTGGTCATGATTCAGCTTTTTTCTTTTTTTTTTTGTTCTTTTCCTTTTTCCAAAAAGGTATTATAATTACTGTTAGTCTCGTATCTCCCAGATCTAATAGTTTGAGAAAGGCAACCCCTGTACATGACAGACATGTAATGGAATGAGGATTTTCTTTCTGTGAATTTACTTTCCATTTGTATTACTTGTATCACAAAATCTGCAGAATAAGACACAACAAGGATTGGCTATAAAAAAAAATGGGGACAAGGGATTTTAGCTGGTGTGATATGTGGCATTATATCATCAGTGTTATGACAACTGTCATACATTTGTGTGTAATAACATTTGTCTTAAGCCATACATTTATGTACATGTATTGTATTTGGCAGACGCAATTATCCAGAGAGACTTACTGCTTCGATGTGCTGCTTTGAAGTCTCTATCAATACATCCTGATACTAGTTCACTTGGCCATGGACTAAGAATACCACCAGTCTAAAAACTCTGGGGAGTTAATATAGTAAGAAAGGCACATAGACAACTCATTTTTGTTGTTGTTGTTGTTGTTGTTGTTTTTAAATGCTAATTTAAAGGGGTCATGACACGAGGGCTTTTTTTTTTTAATCTTCCCTGAGGTGTAATTATAATATCAGTAAAAAAAAAAATTGCACAAAAAACATACAAAATTTAGTCACTTATGACCTTTTTCCACCCTGTCTCTGACCCTTTGACTGAAACATTTGGTTTTTATGTCCTTTACCATTAAGACATCAGTGTAACAACCCACTGCTCTGATTGTGCAACCTAGGTTAAAATTTCAACAGTGAAAGAAATATAAATACAGAACCTCAAGCACCTAAAATAAAAAAATAAAAATAAATAAAAATAAAAAAAGGAAACCTTAAAATGCAATTCTGGGCTATTTAACTAAGCAATTGAAATAGTGTGTAAAGTCATTTGGGGATAAAAAAAAAAAAGAACACTCCCTTTAAGAACAGCATGTTCTTAGCACCTAATCACGTGTTGATTAGGTAGGAGAGAAGATGAGGAGACGCTGAAAGTACCTTTGAAGAAAACAAAATTTAAGTTGTTTTGAGGTGCTACAGTCGTGGAATCTGTTTTATATACATCTGATTGACTTGGAGTGTATTCATGTTTGTGAATTTAACCCTAACCCTAACCCTAGCTCGTTTCATTGTTTTAAATATGTATTGTTCAAAATATGTATTTTTTTTTGTAACTGATGAAAGTGAATGCTTTGGTTAATTTAAGTGGGGATGAGAAGTGGATTATATGTGAACGCTTATCCAGAGCCACATCTGCTGCATTAAACAACATACAGACACCATTTTGAGAAAATGTAATGGTTGTTCGAGTCTGGGAGGATTGTTTAATGTTTCAAGCAAATATTTCATCTTTGTAAATTGTATTGTTAATAGTGGTTTTTTTTTGCTCTTGTGTGTATGGTACTGTTTATAAAACAGGGCAGGTCTTTTCTTTTTCTTTGAGACATATGTAAGTTCATTTCAGCAAGATAGCGAGCCACCCAACTAACCACTGAGGAGAACAGAGACTGTTACACATCAGCCACCTGCAAACGAAAGCAACTTTACCTCGGTAACCTAAATCCTGGTAGGACTGTAAAGACTGTTACATTACTGGCTGCTTCTCTTTCATCTCAGATCCTCGCTCCTCTGCTAGCAAGCACGGGAGGCTACAGATCACGTGTCCTACTGTCTTCTCCCATTAGTAGTCGCTACACCAAGACTTGCTGTAGGGGCAGTCATATACAAATGAATTTTTCCACGTGACGTCAGAAATCCCGCCACATCCAAATGACCCATTTTTGGGGCTTGGTTCAAGAAATTCTCTTTTTGTACCGAGGAGAACGTATTAAGCTATGAAACTTGCAGGACGTCTTAATGGTCCAATGACTTCTTACAGTATATGTCAAAAGATCAGGTCATGATCCCTTTAAGTACATTAGGAAGTAGTAGGTATGTCAGGTGTGTGGTAGGTATGTCATTTGAAGACGTGGGACATCTAGGGGAAGTTCATAACACCACCTAGGTCCCAGAACAGAGAAGAGTCTTGATGGCTTCCTTGTACCCTGAGAAATAATACACTAACACTAACTAGAACACACTTAGCACATGTATGTGACATGATATCGTATGAAATCAAACAATATGGCACTTATCATGACAATTTTGAGTGTCGTATGATCATGGTTACACGAAACACTGTTATATTACTGGACATTAACTCTCATGACATGACAGTATATGACATCAGGTGTGGATTTTTGTGAAAGTGAAAGGAATTTTTCTTTTCTCTACTAGTTTCCTTCCATCGTAGCCAAAAAATATGTTTTCCACTGAAGCAAACTTTAGGCCGATTCATTAATTATGAATGTAACTAAGAAATTATCACAGAAAATTTTCATCCATGCTAGTTCAAATTTGTTTTGAAGAAGTATGAATGTGGTTAGTGACCACAGAAACAGCTTTTCAATGCAGAAACTGTAATGAGTTGGCATGAGGTACACTTCCATCTCTAAATAATTATTTCACGAGGCTAGACTTGGCTTCTTATTCTCCACTTATTTATTTAGATTTCCCTTCCATCTTAAAAGCTCCAGTAGTTACATTCCCGAAGCAGTTGAAGCACAATAATATCACATACGCAAGGCCAAGGACGTGGGAAGGATGCAACTTTCAGGATTCCATAAAGACTGGTGCACACTACACGATTTCCAAACAGATTTCCCAAGGCTCTGTGACAAACCTCCCTGCTCAGTGTATGCTACATGTTTGTGTAATGTGCAGCAACATGATTTTCTCAGAGGCGCTGATATTTTCAAGCATGTTTGAGGAACAGCCAATGAGAGTCACTGGGGAAATAAAAGTCATCTGCTCTCAGACGCAGCAGAACCCTGAACCCAGTTAATCACCCATCTATTTGTGTGGGAGGGTGAGGGCAAAATGGAAGCACGATAATTTTGCTTCTATAAGAAATTATTTGGCATGTCATACCCAAATGGTTGTTACAAACAGCGAAAAACAAAAACAAACAACATGAATCTTAGCGGCACACAGTATAAAACTACATTCTGTGCACTGTACCTCTGGTTATCTTTGTAGAACAGACACGTCTTCACAGTTCATGTCTCCCAGACCCAAGTCTTCCTCTTCATTTCCTCTTATTTATCCTAGTTCTTGTACATAAAAGTGACAGTCACATAATATATAGCTCTTGTTTATATTTTTCGTGTGAAAGCAAGATGATTATTTTTTTAAACTAATTATAAATAAATAAATAAATAAATAAATAAATAAATAAGCCATCCATTTATCCATCCATCCATTTTCCATACCGCTTATCCTACACAGGGTTGAGGGGGAGCCTGGAGCCTATCCCAGCAAACTCTGGGCATAGAGCGGGGGACATCCTGGACAGGGTGCCAACCCATCACAGGGCATAATCATGCACACATTCTCACACAATGGACAATTTGGAAATGCCAATTCAGCCTGCAACACATGTCTTTGGACTGAGGGAGGAAAGTGGAGTACTCAGAGAAACCCCATGAGCATGGGGAGAACATGCAAATTCTGTACACACAGGGCAGAGGTGGGATTGGTTTATTTCTAACGCTGTTTCTGAGCAGTACAACCCAAACATTTGCTTGTGCACAATGCATTTAGCAGAGGACAGCTTCCTGATCCTGGGCAAGTACAACGCAGGCTACACACAAATGCCACTTCTGAAAAATGGGGCGATTCCCACTTTGCTTGGGTAATCTTGTGCTTCTGAATCAGAACCCGTAAGTATGCTCGATTATTTTTTTTTAAGTATCTGCTATTGACTGTTCAAATGCAGAGTTTTGTGTTGTGGCCCAGTTGTAGACCTCTGCTAACGTGCTAGCTAAAGTTTGCTAAGTTGCCCCAATGTTTATTTGTATGTTGGTGGTCTGACAGAGACTTTGATTGTGGCTGCTGTTGTGATTGTATTATATAAATCGAATCACAAGAATCTTAGCTTTCCAACAGTATATCACATGAGTACCTATGTACACATGGAACCTGCATACGTAGCATAGTTAAGCCCACCGGCAGGGTCGGAATTTACATCAGATCTGAAAGGTAAGATAGTTTCAAAATAAAATCTTGCCACTGTAAAACGTTCTGCTCAAGTCGTGTTTGCAAAGTTGGTTCCACTTGATCATCCGCATTTTCTGAATCTGACTCGGGCTCAAACTGATACGTTAAAACCAACGACATATTGCTTAGGAGCTTAGAATTGCCTTAGAAGCTTTGGAGGCTCAATAACCCAAGGGGCGTTATATTTCCAACACATGCTTGAGGTTTTTGGCCAATCGCAATGCAACGCGTCAGCTGGCCAATCAGAGCATTCTGAGCTTTTCAGAAGGAGGGGCTTTGGAGAAATCAGAGTGTTTCAGGCAGCCTGGGAATAGAAGTATTGCAATAATGCACAGTATGTTACCTTTTTGAACATTAAAGCATGTTAACCTATTCTACTACACCCAATAAACAAAACAATTAACATTTAAAAACGTTTAAAAAATCATATGACTCGTTTAAACAAAAGTGCTCCATTGCACAGGTGTCAACGTGTCTCTGCCATTATAGAGGATTTAAGTAAAGTGGTACCAAATATTTAATGATAAAACATCATCCTGAAACATTTATCCTATCCGAACAAGGGTATTGGCAACACACAGGATCTGTTCCATGAGATCGTTCCAGAAGGCCATTGCGAATAAACTCAATAGAATGCAGATCCATGTCTGACTATGCTAATCAGACAAAATAAAAGTGTGTGTTCAGATTAGTGTTAGCACTGAACGATGTGACGTCTTCAACTGTGGAGATAGGGCAAACAGCGGTAAAAAAAAAAAAAAAAGGCAGCATGACAGATCTGTTCATGACTACAAGCCCTTTGTCGATCGTTGTTCAGAATTTTGTTTAGCCTAATCTGTAGCAAGAAACCTCAGCACCCGCCACCCTCCACCTTCTCTTTCAGAGATCTAAAAACATGCATCACTCTGTTTCTGTGTGTGTGTGTGTGTCTGTGTGTAAAACCTCTCTTTCAGTGAGACTACAAAGCAGATGGAGATGGAGAAACAAAAAGAACAAATTCAGTAAGAAAGAAAGAGAGAGAGAGAGAGCAGACACAAAGAAAAGGAAGCAGTCGAGAAGAAGATCTCACACCTCCGCTAATTAAGAAGTGGAGAAACTAAGCTGAAAAACAAGACGCAACAAACATCCACGGTGCTATTTTAAGGGCAGATCAAAGCGGCGTTCCCAGTGAGTCAAGCTAAGGTGTGCGCAATTAAAGTGCCCTTGGAAGAGTGCAATACAGTTGTCTTCTGTGTCTTACGTTTGCATGGAAAGACTTCCATTTGAACAAAGTTAAATGGCAGACCAAATATGACAAAATATAAAAAATGTTTTGGGAAAAAAAAATAATAATGAATTGCAGGGGAAAGCTTTGCGTTCCTAATTAATTAAAAAATATATACATTTTTATCAAGGGGTAGGAGTTATGGGTTTTTGTGTGAACTTCTTTTTTTTTACACCCTCTCACATTTTGCAACGGTTGTAACACCTTTTACATGTCTGCAGAGAATCTAATAAATGATATGGGGATATATATATATATATATATAATTTATTATCAACAAAAATGTTGTGTGTCATTTGTGTGTCATTTGTATTTTGAGTGCTAATGGTTGGAATGCCATAGGTAATTATTAAAACACGACAGGGTGTGCAGTTAAACTGTTAAACTATGTGAAGCAGAGTTACTGCTAAAACCCGGAAGATGATTATCTTCCATATAACAACATGTCCCAACATTTTATTGCACTTATACTGTACCACAACAACTTTCCAACGCTAGTGACATTTTTTAATTAAACAACTTCATAATTGTTATCCCTTGAAAGGTACGTTTAATGTTGCGTAATGTCTGCGTGACAAGTAACCATGCTATAATAACAAGTCACTCCTGTATCAGCATGTCCCGAAGTGATTTATTCCTCTTATACCACAGCAGTTTTCCATTATTCCTTTGGGTTTTTTTTTTATTATTATTATTATTTGACTTTTTCAGTGGCTCTGAAATCATTTTTGCCAAGGAAAAAATTGTACTACTCATACAAAAAATTACACAGGGATGATATAATAATATTTTATGGGTGGATTATAAAGTCTCTTTGGATATGTCTGTATCATCTTAGCAAGCATGATTTTCTATTTTAACTTACTGGTTTTTTCCCTCCTGTACAGTTGAAGCTTAGTTGAAATGTTTCCCGTGTGCACAGGCCACTTTAGGTCAGTCTGAGTTGACTATTCAAGGATATCGATCCTTTTTCCTTTTTTTTCCATTCTTGAACTATTCCACTGTTGACTTTTCTGGTAAGAAAAATCAGACAGCTTTGAGCTGTAATACCTTGGCATTTTGAAGCCTTAGTATTATGATATTCAGTCTGGGTGAAGGGTCTTTTCGTGGATATGGAATATCACAAAGTTTTGACACTACAGCTAGCAAAACTCTAAAGTACTGAAATTTACATTTACCCTTAACCATCTGCTCAGTTGTATTCTGCATCAGCCAAATGAGCAAATACCAGTAAATTACTGTAAGTTTTACAGTACATGTTTTACAGTGTAGAACTTATTCTGTGACATCAAATATTCTTATGACTAATAAATAACTAGTGAATGATTGTATGACATTTTGAGTCTATGAGTTTTATTTTGCTTAACGTACTGTCTAAAATACATAGATATCAAATACAACATAAATCACTTTTTAAAATGTGTTCCTAGATGAGATATTTTACCTTGGAATTTAATTGTAAAAACGTTTGCTTATTCATTCAATCATCTTCAGAAATCTTCTGTCTTGAAGATAATGAGACAAAAAGCACAGAATGTTAGGTTATACAGAAACCACACCACTGTCTGTCCTTCCAAAGAAAACTTCAAGTTACAGCTTTACCTCTGACACTGGAGACTCCTTCCAAAAATGCTAAATACACATCTCATCACACACAGATCACCCTATGAAAAATGACACGCTATTAATCAGTTAATGTGGATTGTTCGTCATAAGTCCCTCTGTAAGTTTGATGCTATAGAAGCAGAACAATATGATAAGTTTTGGCAATAAATATATAAATATACATTGATAATATTTAATAAAAAATATTCTGTACATGTGCAAGACTTTTTCAATTTAATATAAACCTTGCAGCTAGACTACTGTCACAGCTGACCGTCTGACCAATCAGATTAGTGAATTCAACGCTGCTGTGGTATTTTATCTTTATTTATTTCATCTTTACCTGCCAAAATCTAAACTTTCATAAGGGTGTGTTGACTTTTACACATATTCACCCTATGTGCCTACTTATACTGTACATTGCTATGCAGCTTGCATGTAATGAAACTCAAGACAAGAAAATATACATAGACCCATTATCAAAGACAGATTCAACATAAAGTGTGTGCAGTGAAACCCCAAAACTTATGAACAAAGCCATGCTGTGTGGGCGTGTACATGCACATGCTTGTTTAGTGCACAGAGAGCAGAAGAAAAAAGGAACAATGAGGAGGAGTGCGGATAAAGATAGAAGACTAAAAATGATATTGGTGAATGTCTCTAGGGGCCGGCACAATGGCACAGTGATGGAGGATGACAGCTTGATGTTTTTAAATAGCTGTGGCTGCTGTCTCCTGCCACCCGGGGGGACAGCACTAAGGCTGACACAAATAGTCTCTAATGAGGATTAATCTAATCATGCGCTGACACAATATAAGGCCTGCATTCCTAATCATCTCCAGCCCCAAACTCTGGCATTTAGGAAGGGAGTATTGACACCTCCTAAAAGGTACCCTGGCAAAATAGCACTCACAATTTGAAGGAATGAAGTAAACAATCAAAATAGAGCAAATATTTACTTGATCCAGTGAAAACAACATTTTCATCGAAGAGAAAATGGGTGAATGTTGGCAAGATAGTCAACAGCCTGAAAACCATTCAAGTCTAGATTTGAGACTTTGGGAATTTGTTTTTGCACGTATTTTCCCTATTCCTTTGCTGTTAGTTATGGTTAGTTGTGGTTAGAAATGAACATGCCTGGGCTGACACAAGTGGATTGACCCGACAGGTGCTGTGAAACCTCTCAAACTGCCCAAAGCTACCACTCAAAAATGGTTCCTAAATTCAAATAACGCTGAAAAATCCTGGTCCATATCTTACGACTCAGTTTTGTGTCAGCTTTTTTATACAACATTTCATCATCTGGAGTGACCTTCTTTAATGTGTGAAGATGGAGACGCCACCAGACTCCAGTGCTGAACTTGAGGATGAATGCCCCTGGCCCTACCTCAGTAAAATGTTTCGATATGTTGGAGTAACTCTGCCCTGTGTGCGCGGAGTTTGCATGTTCTCCTCATGCTTCAGGGGTTTCCTCCGGGTACTCCAGTTTCCTCCCCTAGCCCAAATACATGCACTGTAGACTGATTGGTCTTTCCAAATTGTATGTAGTGAATGTTTGTGTGATTGAGCCCTGCGATGAGTTGGCACCCCGTCCAGGATGTTTCCCCACCTTGTGCCCTGAGTTCCCTAGGATAGGCTCCAGGCTCCCTCATGACCCTGCACAGGATAACTGGTATGGAAAATGGATGGATGGATGGATGGATGGATGGATGGATGGATGTTGGAGTAAGTAAATTCTCATACAAAACCTGCATTAACTGCAGATCATTTTAAAAAACATGTTGAGGTGGATTTAATAAATTTGCTAACATTGACTGGCTATATTTACCAGATTCCATTAGTTAACATAATTGGCTAAAGTCAAATTCTTGCTAATGGTAAATATTGCTCACATACAGGGAATTCCCAGGCCACACTACATAGTTTTAGACAGTTTTAAATACATAATAAAAGTTACAACCTAAAAACATGACATTTCCTTAATTTCATCAGTTAACACATTTACTGCATCAGTTAAAACATTGGCCAGTTTTAAATCCGTAAGCACATTTAAATTTTATTTTATTTATTTTATTTTTTTTACTTTCACTTGAGTACATGAGAACATACTTTGTCCAGCCATATGTTTGTGGATGTACAAACATACAGCTGAATTATTCTCACAACAACCCAGGTCAGTGCCCCTCCCCACCAACAGGGGTCACTGTCTCCAGAGTTCTAAATGTTTGTTCAGTTCCTTTTTTACTTCCCGGTTTTGCTTTAAATATACTATAAGCATGTTTCTTTTTTCTTAACTCACTGCGAAGTCTTGCCAATATCTCATGCTGTGTACGCTCTCTAAGAGATATGTTAATTATCCCAGTTTGCCTTATCCATGTCTACCTAAGATTTTTCAAATCATTGCATTCTGTTTTTATTTACATTCTACACAGTGTCCCAACTTTTTTGGAATTGGGGTTGTCGTAGTAGTAGTATTGTTGATTAGTTCTTGTAATTAATTGAATCAATTTATTTATTTTTTATTTCTGTTAATTTCATGTAAATGGACATGTGTTAGATTAGTTTTCCTTAAATTCAAGGTCCAAAAATTTAGATCATTATTTACACTGAGAATGTTACACGTATTCGGAGTTGGGTTACAAAGCAGCTTAAGTCAAATTACTGGTTTCCCTATTCATATTATGGAAGTTTCCTATATATAGTAATTCCTGTCTCTGAGGCATCTAGCATCTAGACAATCACTGTGAGCGCAACGCTCACATAGCTGTATGAGTAGCACCTAAGTCAACAGTTACGGTATTACGTCCTCACTACACACACCTATCTCATCTTTGTTTAGTCATTACGTCTTCTGTTTTCTTACAAAACAAACAGCATAAATGTTAAAGTACTTTTAGGATTACCTTTACATGATGCCAAACCCTCCGACATTTGGGCATCCACAATATCATTATGTATACAAATGTACCATCCAAACCCCACACGTTTTTGGTGTTCTGCAGAGCTGTGAGGTTTAATCCAAGCACCACAAAGCACTATGTCCTTCAGCGGAACTCTTCGGTTGAGCAG
Organism: Ictalurus punctatus; assembly: GCF_001660625.3. Taxonomy (NCBI): domain Eukaryota; kingdom Metazoa; phylum Chordata; class Actinopteri; order Siluriformes; family Ictaluridae; genus Ictalurus; species Ictalurus punctatus. The sequence continues at coordinate 4,364,934 of NC_030433.2, read as the reverse complement.
GGCTGTAAATCTCCTCTCACAATAACAATGATCTAAATATCTGCAGGTCTTAGTCTGTGAGCAGCCACACATGCCCAGGTTTTATTCCCTTATAAGTCTTATTTACTTGCTTTGTTTTATTCATAACTTTACTCTTTTGAGTTTTATGAGCGTACAAAATAAAAGCCCAAAGATAACCTCCAAACAACCAGGAGCGATGTGTCCCAGCTGTGTGTGTGTGTGTTATTGAATTGTAAATAAAGTAGTGCACAAGATTTACTCTTAAAAAAAATGAGGGGAAGGAATGAAATGCACCCAGTTCCGGATACAACCCAAAGCACATGCTCCAGAGAGAGAGAGAGAGAGAGAGAGAGAGTGCATGCTGTTTAGCGACTTTTCTCCCGCTGTTTAACTCATTTCCATTGCAGATCGAGAACGTGCCCATTAAGGCTAGGCCGAACATGAGTAATGTGCAACACCTGGACCTGCTCCCTTTGTCACTGATGTCTGGAACGCAGCAGTCTAATTACGCCGATTAGTATTTAGGAGGCAGTTCCGACTTAACAGTCCAGTGGTAACAAATGGGATCCCAGATTACACGAACAAATAACATGTCTGCAACAACCTTTCCTGCACATCACGGCTAGAATTACTATTCTGTGGAATATTCTGTGTATATATTAAAAACTACATATACATATATACATATACATATACAGTACATATACACAAGTACAAGTGGACGAAGTACAGATAAATTATACTTAAGTATAATTATAGAAAATGTGTTAAAATCTCATTCAGTTGAAAGTAACAAACATACTCAAGTGAAATAAAAAGCTGCTAGTATTAAAAGGCGTGTCTAACTAATGAAATTAAGTTAATGCCAGGTTTTCATTTGAGATATAACTTTTATGGTTTGTCTACAACTGTTCAAATATGATTTTCGTTTTGAAGCAACTGCGAATGTCATTTCTATCTGAATACATAATTCAGTCTATGTAAGTTTGCAATATTTACCATTAGCTAGAATTTGATTTGCCGATTAGAAATAGCCAATTATGTTAGCTAGAGGAATTGATGCTAGTCTAAACTGACATTAGCAAAGAAAATGAGCCAACTTAGTTAAACATAGCCAGTTAATATTAATATTAATATCAATATTTTGATCAAATCTATCAAAACTTACCTCAATTTTGGAAGTTTAAATTGGGTTATGATAATTATTTATATTTTGGGAAACCGAAACGAATGTATTCGTTGGAAAATTCTGCAGGCAGGTACAAACAAAACAATAACTTCAAGAGCATAATTTAAATAAAAAAAAAGCATGGCTCAGACCACTTCCACAAGGCAACATTTCAAATCATACCAAAATGTGTTTATGCAAGTCACATGTGAGTAAACTGTCCTCTCATTGGTCAGATTGTGCCTGTTTATGTTCCGGGGTTCCATCAAGATCGATAGAAAGCAGTTCTGTGAGCTTATTGTGGCTTTTTTCTTAGTTGCTGTTATCATAATTTATTGCTTTGAGCGGGAATAGATATTTCACAATACGATTAAAGCCCTTCGCCTTGAGATGCTCGCTAAATATCTTGTAAACCTCAGTGTTTTCATGCTTTTTTGAAAGCGGTTCAGAAATATGTTCATCAGACAGAATTTCAATGAGGGATTTTACCTCGTCTTTGGTCCAAGTTAAACCGCGATTCATGTTGTGAGCCATTAGCAAAACAAACACGCTTTTTACGTAACGCAATTCCCATCCTCCACTGCTATACAAGTTGGATCGTCGGTCCATTGGGTCAAGTTGCTTTCTCAACACTAGTGAACGGCTTCAGAGTCCGCTTGCAATCAAGCCGATGCCTCCTCATTCAAGTGGTCTCGGACCGATTGTTTTGGTACAGATCCAAGCATGATTGACGTGTTAATATATGTCTAAACAAACCAAACCAAGGGAGAAAACGTACCAGCTTCTGAAACAAACGAGCTAGGTGTGAAAACGCCCTGAGACCAATTATGAACTCAAGTGCTGTAACTGAGGTTGAGGAAGTGTCAGAACCAGAATTCAGATGATGCTGACACTGCTGGTATTTCTACCTCTGGGTTTTTCCTGTGTTTAGTAGGTAAGAAAGTGGATTTTAGCCACACATATATTGGGTTTAAATCCAAATACAGATATTTGGAATACTTAACAGATACAGATAGTAGCATTGAATTACACCTCTGATATATACATACATACATACATACATACCATACATACCATACATACATTCATACATACATACATACATACATACATACATACATACATATATACAGTGGATCTAAAAGTCTACACACCCCTGTTAAAATGGCAGGTTTTTGTGATGAAACTATCATATAATAACTTATTAATAACTTGGTTGCATTATTGTGCACACCCCTAGTTGAAGCACCTTTAGATTTTATCACAGCATTAAATCTTTTTGGGTTGTTCAAATCAGTTTGGCACATATTGACTTATCAACATTTTGCCATTCTTCCTTGCTAAAGCAGTCTGTTGTCAAATTGTCAAATCTGTTGTCAAATTGGCTGGGCATCTCCTGTACACAGCCCTCTTCAGGTCACCCCATAGATTTTGTCTTGGATTTATGTCTGCACTCTGGCTAGGCCATTCCAAAACCTTGAACTTGTTTTGGTGAAGCCATTCTGGAGGTTTGCTTTCGGTCATTGTCATGCTGAAAGGTGAAATTCCTCTTCACCTTAAGTGTTTAGCAGAAGCCTTAAGGTTTTAAGAAATTAGAAATTGCTTAATAAATTGCGGCAATTCTTTTAATGTTGCTGTACGCCTCTTGGCAGCCGCCCTGACCAGTTTTCTCTTGATCTTCTCATAAATTGTAGAGGAACGTCCTGTTCTTAATCGTGTCACTGCCATGCCATATTTTCTCCACTTGTCGATTACTATCTTTACAGTGTTCCATTGTATATCCAATTCCTTGGAAAAAATTTTTGTAACCCTCTCCTGATGTTGATGTTTTTCAACAGTGAGATCCCGTACTTGCTTTGTAAGCTCTTTGCAGCCCATGGCTTTTCCAGTTGGCTGTTAGCAAGATGTCAGGAAAATCCTATAGGAACTGCTGTACTTTATTTGGGGTTAATCAGTCACTTTAATTGTTGGCAGGTGTATACTAATTACTAATTATAATAATCACTGCCACATTCCCAAAAGCTGTTGCACACTTATGCAACCAGGTTATTGTACATTTTTTTAAATATTTTGTCTGAATGATTTTTATTGTTTCTTACTTTAAGAGGTTACAATGTATGTATATATATATATATATATATATATATATATATATATATATATATATACACTCTCTTTCTCTCTCTCTCTCTCTCTCTCTCTCTCTCTCTATATATATATATATATATATATATATATATATATATATATATATATACATACCCACAAGGGTTAGTGAGGAGCCCTAATTATTTGACATCACAAGACCTGACAGTACTTGGCATAAAATGAAAATAGAATACTTTACGATTATGTATTTCAAAATCATTTCAGAATCAATTCATGCTCATCTCAAGCAAAGTCGTCTCTACGATTGCGTGAAGTGTCGACCACATGTGCTCTGCCGGAAGATGAATTTGTTGTCAGCAATTGTTTTGACACTCATTGAATTTCATCCATGCATATGCAGAAGGCTGAGACAAGAACATATGAACATCCGCTATGGAACTAGACAATGTTCCTATTTCACATGTGAATGGGCAAGACGCCTATATAAGGTATGCAGATTTATTTCCTGTTCCTATTTCTGTCACTTTCACACCATTTCAGATTTAGTGAGATGACGCTAAACTGAACTGATGCAACCGCGCCTGCCTTGATCTATGACCATGAACCAGCTATTATTGCTGCTTGCTGGCCAATTAGAAAGTGCATCAGCCACCTCCACTTGTTTATTGGCTTTCATCGTTTTGCATCCCGACCTTGCTGCTTGCCTTTTTGATGCACATTTTCATGTGCCTCGCTTTTGAGAGCTCACTTTTTCATCTTTAAGACCTACCATCACGACAGAGAGACTAATTGTTAAAAAGCACTCTTATAGTCGCTAATCCGAATGTGGTTTAGTGTGGAACAGGCCAAAACGACTACAAAACGTTATCGTGGCATTCAGCCTAGCTGAAATGAACATGTATATTTATATTTCTTCAAACAGGAGAAATCAGTCATTTCTCCTGCAATGGGGCGGGGGGAGAGTGGGGGATTGGCTGCAATAAGCCCTTGTTTCTATAGATAAACACTGTTACACATTAAGTAGAACCAGCATTCTCAGCTCTGTATTTCAAAACCAGCCCAACAAGCCTAGAAACAAAACTCAAAATTAATTTATTTACCTATATTTTGATGCCTTATCAGCAGCAATGGCTATATTCATGGTAAAGACAACGAGTGTTTCAATTTAAACATTGTTTACAATACTTTAACAATTTGGTCTTACAGACAATCAATATAAAAAATATACATGTGTAGCAATCAAAACAATAGTAATAATAACAAGTAGAATCTTTCAGTTTAATATATGATAGAAATTCTAAAATTATTCCAGGGGAAACCTTTTTAAAAATATCCATTTATTTGTTTTCTGAGTGAAAACATTGTCTAATATCATTTACGAGTGGACATTCTATTCAAATATGTTTTACGCTCCAAAAAATGAACGAAACTCAATGTACTTTATATAGAGCTCTTATGCACTTAAAGGAACCAATAATGCTACAAGGTGTGCCAGACTTAAAGCATGGCACTGGTAGAAATGTCAATTGTCAACACAAGACAAGGGCAGAGACGGGACAGAAACCAAAACAAAACACACGTGAGAACATAAACAAGGTTATTGACAACCCGGCAGCGGCACGCTTCGGGCAGTTCATGCACGCTGAAAGCGTGAGGGGAAATCCGTCACAAAAGTCTCCTGTCCTGAAGGTTTTCTGGTCGCAGAACATATATTAACTCTGACAAAGCACTGACACTAGAGACTCCTTGCACAAATGTTACATAAATGTCTCTTCATAGAAAAACAAATATTAAAAATAAATTATTTTTAACCTTTATATTACATGGAGTGTTCACCATACTGTAAACAAGTTCTTACTATAGAAAGGATCTGTATCTGAATGACAGCCAGCACTACTACCAGAGCTGCTGTTATAGAAAAGGAATTAAACACCGTTTGATCAATCAGATTTTAAATCTCAACAGTGCTGCTGTTTATGCATGTTTAATCTATAGAGTATTTCGTTATTAAGAGAATCAACCATATGGTAATAAGGCAAGACGTTTAAAGTTCTTTAAACATTATTCTTGTTATCATTTTTATTGCTATTCTGACGTGGCACATTAGATCACAAAGAACTCAAAAGAAACAGTTTTAAAGTCGTTTTTTCATGTTTTTCATTTTTCATAAAAAAAAAAAAAATTCATAAACTCAAATCGACATAAATCCTTCAAGCACTTTTTATTTATTCATTAATTCTTTTGAAGAATGTGAGACTTTTCTTCGATGAGTCTTGCCTATGCATATTATTTCATTCCAGAGCTCATTTCGTAATACGGGCCATCCATTTGGCCCGTTTCATTTCCATAATTGTTTTCCGAGCACGCAGCTGTCCTGCTCTGCGCAGAAGACTAGGTGTGGACTAATGGACAGCAGATTGGATTCTGCCTTTGTACGCTGTGAAATGATTTCCCTCCCCCTGTTCTTTGTGCTGGATCATGTCTCTCTTTTGGCCTCATGCATAATGGATCGGCTTAAAATGCTGGCCTGCGTAGTTCTCACTTATTGAAAGCTATGCTCATAGAGCTGCGTATTTACTGAGAATGATCCCGCTTTGAGTCGCTTTCTATGGGTTGTCTCTATCTCACTCGCTCCACGGGGTCATTCTCAAGTCATAGCGCCTTCTATCCATTTTTTAGGCCATATTCTTCTTTCCAAAGCACTTCTGTCTGTGTTGATTTTGCTTGGCCTTCCTTTTAAACCGAACTTTATGAGAAGTCCGAATTTTGAACAACTGCGATATGAATTATATATATGAAAACCCAAGAGCGCTGAAAATAAATAAAAAAAATCTACAAAGATAATAACTACCAATATAAATCCTCTCTGCACGGAAGTGTGCAAAACTGTATTTATTAGGGTTTTTTTTGTTTTTTTAAAGCAAATAGTACCCATCTTATGATTGACTTATACTGGTAATAAAATAGCACTCAAAGCTAATGCAGAACACACAGATAGAAAATAAACACCACTAAAAGTCTGCATATGTACTCATAAAGAGTAAAGATAACTCATAAAGAGCTTCAAAAAATGCCACTCAAATATTAGCTGGTAATGTCTCTCCAGTAAGAATAGCATGCTGGGAAATGTGTGACATCATCTCGTGCATCTGGTTGAACATCGAACGGAAATGCACCATGCTATGCTGCGAAAATAACGTGCAACAAAATAATATGTCTTGGCCTTTCTTCACCTCTCTTCTTCCCGCATTTTCCTGGGAAATAACACTTTCCATTTAATGCGCCCTGCACTTGCTTAGAGTCTATCAGCCCCAGCTTTAATGAAATGCCGCTGCCCAGAATCCCCCTCACCAGCGGAAATCAGAGCCCAGGGCCATTACTTAGCTGTCTTCGGGGAAAAAGGCACATCAACATAAGTTATTTCATTATCTCCCCAGGCTGCGAGAGAAGAGGACGTATGTTCACTCTGCCTATCTCGCAGTGTGCATTGCTCCATGGGGAGGTCATTGGGAAGGAGATAGAGTTATCTGCAAAATAAGAGAAGGCATTCTCTAATGGCATTTCAATCCAAATATTTAATAACCTCACCTAAACTCCCACTCCGTTCCACCATTTTCAAGAAAAAGATGCAGTGAGGTTGCTCTCATTACCTTGAGCTTAATGAGGGATAATACTATGTACTGTAAATAGACTGCTGCTGAGTACTAATGGGCCAAACTACACTTTTTTTAATAGTTTACTTTATTACTATTACCAGTATAGCTGTAGTCAAGGCCTCCACTGTTACAAGACAAGTCCAAGACCAGGACTGGCTGAGATCGAGTCAAGACCAAGTCTTAATGGGGGTCAAAGCCAAGTCAAGATCAAGTCCAAATGAGAGAGCATCAAGATTGAGACTGAAAACCATCAAATCCTTTCCAAGGCCATGCCTTTACTTCAACTAGTTAGTTTAATTAATGCATTGTGTCAAGGTTTTCCAGAAGAAGGAATTATGAGACCAATACCCAGAACCAAGATATGTCCAAATGCCAATACGTCTGAGACAACTCCAAGTCAATACACGAGTCCTATAGCCTGAATTACAAATACCTGATAATGTGATATACCACAGTGCTGTTGGTTTCTTGATTCTGATTGGTCAGAAGATGGTGATTCATTTTCTTTCTACCACAACACGTTCAAATTCTCAAACCTGATTAGTCAGAAGGTGTGCATTATTTTTGTATAACCGCATGAATCGGACTGTAGTTCCGGCTGTAACATGATTGGTTAATATTGATATTAGATATTTTATTGTTTCTATAGTAACAGCTCATACAAAAGGACCTGAATGGCAGTTGTTCCACATAATCTAAGATTTAAGTTTGTTTAACAAAGAAAAATGTATAATGGTTAATTTGGTGAAGTTGTTAGGAGACATTTTTTCAATGTTTATGGAAGGAGTCTCGGGTGTCAGTGCTTTGTATCAGTCACTGTGCTTTGTAAAGTCAATCAAGAAGATTGAATAATAAAGTGCTGGTGCAAGAGATAAAAGTGAGTCACAGCACAAAACCATGGCTGAACGTCTGTAGAAAGATGGAAACAACCAAAGCATACAATTGAACGAGAGAACTGCTGGTAGCTGAGAAAAACAGCATGTTTTGCATCGTCGAGCGTGGAGGCTGGTGCGGCGCTGCAGTTGGCGCTGGAGATAAGTGAGGAAGTGAGGCCAATAGCGTTAGCTCAGCAATGCCAAGAGCAACTTAAGTCGTGAATCTGGCATCTTATGCATGTATGCCTACGGAAAAAAGACACACTGAGGCACAACCTATGCAAATGGCAGTTCATTTATCAGTGTGTTGAACTGCATGCACATATGGTAGTTGTGAATTTTAGTGTGTGTGTGTGTGTGTGTGTGTGTGTGTGTGTGTGTGTGTGTCTGTGTTAGTGCATGAAAATCGTTGCCCTTATCTGAGACTGCATGTGTGTATGGTGTATGTTCCTTTAGCGTCCCATGCCCTGAAGCGTCAGTCCCATTTTCCACTGGCAGAGCTTAATATTTAGAGACTTACGCTCAGCTATCTTTCGCAATATCAAAGCCATTCTTTTTCTTTTTTTTCCCCCCACTGAATTAAACCATAACTTAATTTTCCTGCTTTGATGCCAATACTAAACATGAAGTAGAAAAAAAAAAAAAGTAATTTAGGTTGTTGTACATTTTAGAGGAAATATATTTTCTTTTCCATATGCTATGTAATTACAGTAATCTGGAAACCCCACTGATAAAATGTTGCCGTTTCCAAAAAAAAAATCATAATCCTAATCAGCAAATAAAAAGACCCTTGACTCTAACCAGAATATTACAATCAATAGTATTCAAATATTACACGCATTCTGAACATAAACTGAACTGCACAGCTTGAACTAAATGAACAGCTTCTACTTTAGATACTGCAAAAAGAAATACCCGTTTTACATACTGTATATATAGTTGGGGAGGTTTTTTTTTTTTTTTTTTTAATAATATATAATAACATTACACTTATTTCATGTCTTCTCCAAACAATACGTTTTATTGAGTATCAAGACAGGAACAGTCATGAATAATGTGTGGCACAAAACAAACACCGTTCATTCATCCTTTTCTTTAATATCACAACCCTCTGCCCTCTCACTCCTAGCTTCTTTTTTTTTTTTACCAGGTGGTCCAAAGTAATTTAATACAGTTTTTTTTTTTCATTCTGCCCAACTGACTGTCTCTCTCCCCCTTTGAATTCTTCTCTCTCTTTCTTGACTTTTTTGACTATGAACATAAATTAAGATGGACAGCCTGTGTCAGTGCAATAAAATAAAAATAAAAAATGAAAGTGGTACAGTAAAAGCCATAGTGGCTTGAGAATCTGGACAAATGACAGCTAAGACACTTTACAAACATTACATATCTCACTATGTACCTAAGGACCAAGTTTCTATTTGTAATAAACATGCAGGCTGATATAGCTGTGGATATAATACTTAGCAAGCTATGATAGTGAAAATAAATTAAGACGAATAAGGGCGTTCGAAATAGATTAAAGCTAGATCATTTCAGGTAGCTGCTTGCAACTTTATCCATATCAAAGTTTCTACTATCACAACTGTTAAAGTAACTGTTTCTGTTCAAATTTTTGGCTCCGTTAAGACTCCGTTATCTTACCTGAGGCGATAGAGAAGCGTTCCAATTGGCTGCAGCCTGTAGGTATTATGGGCAATATTCAACACTGCACAACCACATGCAGAATATCCCCGCTATGTTTATGTGCAGAACTCGCATTGCTTTCGGGGCGGAATAAACTGTCTATAATATTTCATATTTTTCTTCCTTTTATTTTTGATAAAGTTTTTATTGTTTAAACTACATTTTAGTTGCTTCTTTTTTCATAAAAAATATTGCTTGTTGATACAGTCACAGTTAGTGTTTAATGACGTCGGTGTCACCCCGTGATCGTCTCGTTGACGAGAAGTTTGTCGACGAACAACCTCAGACTTTCATCGTAGGTTTCATTATTGAACTGAATAATATATACTGAAATAAATATACTTAATTGTTTGGCAGACATTCCACAACATTAATCGTAGCTATAAATGTATAAAAAGTATGAAGTGTTTTCCATTAAGTAATAAACAATTTGTAATCGTTAGCAAATTCTTGTCATAGATGAGAAATAAAACCGTAACTTTGTTTTGATCCCACTATTGATTTTTTTTCCTATAGCAGTTGTTTTATTTCTTACATGTTCAAAGACTGCAAAGTTGTTGTTATGTCTAGAAATAAGGTAAATGTCTGGAACTATAAACCGCAGCAATAATATTTGCATCATGGTTTATCTGGCCCGCAAGCCAGGCATTTGTCAGTGTATTACATAAGTAGTACTTTTTCTTGTATCTGTCATACTGATTTAAATTGAAGCCATTAAAAGATGCTGCACTGGAATTCCATGTATAAATTCCTAGTGTGTTTTTGGTTGTGTAAGTGCACATGTTTGAGGGAATAAATGCATGTGAGCCTGCTTGGCTGTGTATTGGTCCATCCTCACATGTATGTCTTCTTCTCAGTCTGATCTGGGACTAGTTCCTTTGATTTGAGCACACTGATCCCCCTAAGACTCGGAGCAAACACAGGATTAGGCCTCGGCTGCACAGATAACGCTCCGATCAAAGTGCCTACTGAGCACGGGCTGAGGGAGAGGAAATATGTTAAAGAAATCAGTGTGCCAGCCCTAGTCTCCATTTTATCTCCACTCAGCCAGGTGGTGATTGTCCCTCTTTGTTCTCCTATTTTGAGCGTCTGGCTGTCGATGGCAATCAATCTTTGCATGGCTGCGCTCAAATCACAGATGAAACAAGGAGAGTTCTGACTTCTGCCGAGACTCTATTTTCGTTTGTTTGTTTCCACACTTTCTTTGCTTTCTCTCTCAAAGGAAAAAAAAAATAAGCTCCCCCTCCACACACATATGCACAGAATCACACTTTTGTTTTGCAAAGAATGTTCTGCATGTCTTCCAGTTGGCTCGTATATTTGATAAAGCATACAGTAGCTTTTATTTCTTTCAGGTGAGTCGTCTGTTTCTTGGGTCTTTTTAGCAAAATTTGGGGTGCCGAAACAGGAACGCCACAATTGCTGGACCAAAGCCGCATCCAAAACAGAAAGACATTCAGTGTTCCATATGCTAGGCTATGTTTGGATGACTTGTAGCACTTAGCACTTTTAAAATATATATATATATATATCTCAGTGTGTAAGTTGGAGGTGTAAAAGATGATAAGGATATTGAATTTACTGGATATATCGCAAGCGTGTGAGTAGAACTGTCTAAACAGAACCCTAAACATACTGTACATCTATGTAATTCTTCAAACCAGAGTTCTTCAAGAAAAAAAGAAAAAAAAACTTTTTGGTTGTTTATAAATTACGAGCTGTGATGTGCCAAGATTTGAGGTGTAACACAAAAGCACTATCTGTATCTGTTTATTGCTCTAAATATCTGTATATATATTCAGATTTAAACCTAAAGTGCATGACCCCTAACACTATGACAGCAGAAACAATTGAAACACTGAGGAAATAATCAGAGGTAGAAATACCACCACTTTCTGGCCAGCACATAGATCCTGGCTCTGACAATTCCTCAGCCTCGTCTATATAGCTCAAATTCTAAATTAGTCTCGTATAAAGATGTGCCCTGGACTGCTGTATTATTTTTTGTAATACCACTTATTATTAATGCATTTAGTTGCTCCTATTTCCTGAAACCTTATGTAAACCACTAAGACTCTGACCAGGCAGTTACTAAGGATGAACTTCATATCTACCACTCACATAAAAGTAAAAATCTTGTGGGATCCCAGTCCCAATGCACACCTATAAACGCAATCAGATACCTTTTTGTAAGTAAGTCAGTAAGTAAGTAAGTAAGTAAGTAAGTAAATAATAATAATAATAATAATAATAATAATAATAATAATAATAATGATAATAATAGTGCGCCTGCTATTTGTATCTGTTTAGAACACATTATCTGTAGATTCCAGAGAATGTATTTATATTCAGTTACACCCCTAACTGCAATAAAATGAATGGTGCTTTGTTTACATGAACATGGTAACAATGATTTTGGCACCTTTCAGCCTAATTAAAATATTCACCTCATCTAATTTGTAAACAGTTTTGCTGATGGAAATGGGCTTTGTGGAAAAACAGATCTCTGATACTCTGTGAGATTTTTTTTTCAGGAGCTGTCAGGTCAACTCAAAAAAAAAAGAAAAAAAAGGAGCCAACTGTAGCTCTTTCGCTGCTGCCTTTGCTTCCAACACTCCTCAACAAGCCATAACTGACAGCTCAGCCAACACTGGAAACATTCTCAGCCCAAAATGCATCATCGTGGAAAAGAAAAAAAAAAACCCCGACAAGCAGTTAAAGAAACACGACCAATATGGAGCCTTTTGAGAATAGGACCCTCCTGAGATGCCAACATGACTGTTCAGTTCACAGAGAACTGATAAAGTGGCCAAAAATTGCAGATGGTGTATCAAACCAATCCATGGAGGATGAAAGCTGGTGATAAGCTGTCTTTGATCATCTGCCAATTAATTATAAAAAATCATTGGCAGAACTATGATCCAGCCAAGAGCAACAGCTACATCAAGCAAAACACCTTATAAAACCGAATACATCTGACATTCTATGTTGAAACACAGGAGATTTGTGTTGCTATAGGTCTGGTTTAAAATTAACGTTCAAAGATACGTATACAGTACATTATTCAGATGCTATTGTCATAACAAGCAACATGAGATATATAACTATAAATATAACTATACGGCAGATTATGACAGAAAAGACGGAGACTGAGAGTGAGAAGGAGAGCGAGATAGAGACTGGGTGTGTGATTTGCTAGGCTACAGAGCCACTTAGCAGACAGAGAAGGAATCGCAGGAGAGCAGGAACTGAATATGGAAAACCAGGGAAAACGTGGCCTTGTTATTTTGATAGCTGATGAAAAACTTTATGCATGTATGGTCATTATGTAGCAAAATATCAGCTTACTTTTCAAAAAAAAAAAAAAAAAACAGAATGAGCAAGTGCTGCCAGGGAATAAAGCACCAGTCTGAAATGTGATTCAGCACCCCAGTTTTGGACCACACTGACGGGGATGGCCAGACAGCATGGCCAGATAATCACACACTAATGTGGACACTCAGAAGAGGAATTAAAAGGACTTGAGCTCCCAAAGACAGGGAGCAGGAGCAAAGTCAACTAACCTTTTCTCTGTCTCTTCCTGTCTTTTAACATTACAGAGGACTTGAGCAAGACCGAGACACCAATGGACCAATCTTAAAGGACCCCTGCAATGGCCCCAATGGACCCTAACAGCCCCTAACCTCCAAAGCCCTCCATCACAGCAAGAATCATATCATTTTTTTTTCGTTTTCTTCCTATTTTCACTTTTTTCCTCTGTTTTAATCTCTATTGTTCAGAGTGGTGGTGCTCATCCTTAGTAGAAATCAGTGGAGACCTGCATGAACAAGGTCTACAGAATGTATTCATAGTACTTTACATCTACTGGCTGAATTACTGCATTAAGGAGCACATTTAAATGGGATATACATCATATGATTCAAGAACTTGTTAGGGAAACAAGCCTGGCTTGATTTGTTATGCATTCTCCACTTAGGCTGAAATGCATGGCCTTGCAGTGGACACCATTAAAGAATTTAAAATATAGCAACTGCAGGTGGACGTACAATAGATTGCTCACATTTACAGTTCAGCCCATGCCATTACAGAGCAGTGAAGTCAGTACAGTCTGGTGCTGGGATGGATGATCGATCAATAGATCAGTTAATAATATAGCTTGGGAGGGAGATAAATATGAACGGGCATTTAATTAGGGATCAATGTGTGGAGGTTTTGGGTTGCTCTAATACCAGAGTCCATGTGTCAACTATCACTGAGATGTAGGGATGTTTTCTATGACTCAAAGAATCACCAACTACAACATATTGCAGTACTACTAACAGGCAAGGATTATCCAGTGACTAATCTAACATCAGCATGAATACTATCAAATCTTGCTTATATGAGCAACAGTCCCAGTTGGTGTAAATAGGCTAGCACGGCTAAGCATTTGTCTCTTTCAAGGGAAAAAAATATGTAAAAAAAATAAAATAAATAAATAAATAAATAAATAAATGACAATAATAAGGTTAAATTTTTGGCATCCATATCCATCTAGCCATTGTCATTATCGCTTATCCTACAAAGGGTCATGGGGGAGCTTGAAGCCTATGCCAGTGATTTTGTGGCACAAGGTGGTGGACACCCTGGACACACTACAGACAATCTTTAAATGTCAATCAGCCTACAATGCATGTCTTTGGACTAGGGGAGGAAACCAGACTACTCGTAGGAAACCCCTAAAGCACAGGGATAAATTGCAAACTCCATGCATACAGAGTGGAGGTGGAGGCCTAAAAATGGGTTTTCAGTAGATTAAAGTGGATTACTTTTGTGAAACCAAGAACAACAGCACGAGATATGGTTATAACTAAAAATACAGCGAATGGTATGACGTAGAGGCTGGGGTTGACGTCTTTCTATCCCAGTCTATAGATTCAAAAAGCCTATCCTAGGTGCCGCCTAGCTTCACGGACAAATCCCCAAATCCCCAACAAATCATCAGCAGTGATAGGCAATAGTAAAATAACATAATGGGTGTAAAATACATAAAGTAGTGAATTATTTTCTCAGTGCCTTTGAAGAAACTAGAAGCAAGCATCGTCCAATCAAAGTCACAACTACACAAAGGGACAAATGGCAGAACCTACAGAATTGGCTAAGAGCAAGTGCTTGCTATTTTAATTAGTGTGTTCCTATGTGTATTCATAATAGTACAGTATCATGCCTTTGATGAGACCACGCACTACAGGGCTCAACCAGAATGGTTTCATAATAATAACTCTGAGATCTTAATAAATACTGTGGTGAAAGTTTTTATCGTGACCAGTCAACACTGACAAGGGGGTATAATTTTGAAATAGAGGAACATTGATAGCTCTAAGCATACATTTTTGTTAGGATACATTCATTCATTTATTCATCATTAGTAAATGCTTCATCCTAGTCAGGATCATGGTTAGTCCATTCCAGGAGCTCCGTCCACAAGGCAGAAATGCTCAGAACCCTAATGAACTGATGAAGTTGCTGAGATAATAATTATAATTCCGTAGATTTATTTAGCACTTTACTACACACTCAAAGCGCTTAACATTGTATGGGGGGAAATCTCCTCAACCACCACCAGTGTGTAGCATGCACCTGGATGATGCGACGGTAGCCATAGTGCACCGGAACGCCAATCACACACCAGGTATTGGTGGAGAGATGAGGCAGGTCCAGCAACTCTGCCTTGTTTGTTGATCTGTTTTGAAGAAGCTTGAACCCTCTCACCTCAGCTCCATGGTGTCAGTGTGGGGGAGTTCCTGCCCGAATGGCTTTAATTACATTTCCAAGCCCCATAACAACTCACCATTGCCAAGCCTCTCTCCTCCAGGCTACAGAGGTATCCTCCGTTATGAAACTTCCGTCTACCCCTCAACTCTCCCATCGCCCCAGCCTGGCACAATGAGAACCAAAGATAAGAATTTTCATTATCTGGCCCCCCTCTTGGGAGTCTCCTCATTCTCATTCTCTCTTCTGTCCCTTTCTTCTTTTTTTTCCCTCAGTGCTCTCTCGCTCTCCACTCAAAAGCCTTTTCAAATGAAGGGTGCCGATCACCCGACAGGCTGCGGCCATCTTTTTGTTTTTGTCTCCTGATTTTCTATTCCTTTCCTTTCTCAAGCAAAGCAAAAAGAGAGGGCACAGATGCCATTCCCACTCTCCTTGACTTCTCTCCTCCCTCTAATTTCCCTCCACCAATTTTCAGCAGAGTGCCGAAAGAGTGAGTGTGATAACTGCGTTGAGAATGGACAACTCCCCTGTTTATTCGCTTTTGAAATTCTCTCTATTGTCTGGTGTGGTGAGTGATAATAGAGAGGAAAGGCAGGCATTCTTATCTCCTCGTCTCAGTAAAAGGGACTTTCTTTTTTTCCGTGACGTTTTTGTTGTGTGCATTTGTTGTACGCATGGTGTGGTGTGAGGATAATGGCTTCAGACAATGTCTTCTATTCAAAAGAAACTGCATGGCTTATGATCACGCTATTTCAAAAAATAGGCCGTCCTCACAGTGAGAGCAAACAGACAATTAAGTGCAGTCAAACTCACTGCATATATTACGCATATATTCACATTAGAAGCATGTTTTCATGGAGTTATTGTGATGAATTAAGGTAGATATCACACAGGCACAAGGAGAAACAAGAAATGGAGACAACATTTGCTGTCATATTGGTTATCCTTGAGAATGCTGATGCGGCTCCCGGATATTTTTAAGGAAATTGTGATATTATGCATGTCATACCTCATGCTGAGTATATTCATGATTGTTTAGTCATTTATTATCAATAGTGACTATGAGGCAGACTGTTTATGCAAAAAATAAAAGTACCTCTGCTTGGCAGGCTTTTACTGGTCTGTTTATCAGAGTTTAAATGCTGTTATAGCTTATCTGATAATGTTTATAGTAGTGCTGAGTGCAAAGAAGGAGTCTCCAGTGTCAGTCCTTTGTAAAAGTCAGATGTGTAACTTTAAGGTTTCCCTCATGGCAAAATCTTCAGATGGAGACAAAAAAAAAAAAACTTCAAGAGACAAAAAAAGAGGCTGGTGAGGGAACAACTGTTTATAGCTGCTATAATGTAAGTGATAACAGGAACTAACTTGTTTCACAGGCATTCCACAACATTAAATGTATCTATAAACAGATAAAAATATTCAATCCATACCACTTATCCTACACAACGTAAGGGGAACCTGGAGTCTATCCCAGGGAACTCGGGGCACGAGCTGGGGGACACCCTGGACAGGGTGCCATCCCATTGCAGGGCACAATCACACACACATTCGCACACTGTGAACAATTTGGAAATGCCAATCAACCTACAACACATGTATTTGGACTAGGGGAGGAAACCCTGAAGCACATGCAGAACATACAAACTCTGTGCACACAAGACAGAGGCAGGATTCAAACCCTCAACGCCAGAGGTGCAAGGTGAACGTGCTATCCACTAAGACAGCATGCCCCGAGATAAAATGTACGACATTCTTTGCATCAGGAAACATCCCCTCACCCTGTCATTGATTTTATTTCTATAACATCACACCATGTCAATGTTTTACATACATATAAAAAAAATATAGCAAATACATTTGATTAGTAATATTTAAACCATGTTTAAATATGTATGTGTTTTAGAAGCAAATGAGAAACCTGCTAATAATCTGAATGTACGCTAACACATGGGCCTCCTGTCATGAACGATGTCATCTCTGGAGTCTGAACTGGGTAAGCTCCAAGAGCATTAGTGAGCAATCACTCATTTTAACCCTAAAAGGCCTGATCTGTTAAAGAGGTGATTAAGAAAAAGCACTGATCACAACACTGATCATGTAAACAAGTTTGTATAGGCCTGAAGATGCATTGTGTGTGTGTGTGGGGGGGGGTACAAGACCAGTCTGTTGCTCTAATGAATCTCTGTGCTGATAGGTCTGGAGATAGGAGGTGACAGATCATAAATAATCATTTATACGGTTGTGTCCCTGCTCTGCATAGCGGACCACCAGGCATGGACAGGCACACGGAAAAGCATGGCGCCACTAAACACAGCTGCACTGCTAATGCCATCACACCAGAGAGAGAGAGAGAGAGAGAGAGAGAGAGAGAGGGAGAGAGAAAGAGAAAGAGAAAGAGAGAGAGCAAATGAGTGCAAACACATTTCCATAAATCCACTCCAATAACCAACGAAGCTAATCGAGCGCTGCGGCTGCCTGATGTTTAAATCAGTGGACATTCTTTCTGTGAGCACATGAGATGATGGGTACAATCATAAGACATTCATTGCATTTCTACTTGATTATATAAACAAAGAAATATAAATATTGACAAGTAATTTTTTTGGAAAGATGAAGTGTTGGTATAGGTGAAGAGATTTCAAAGCAAAGGGTCAAGAAGTGGAGAGCAGTCAGTGCAGAGCCAACTGGCGCAAAAGCATTTGAAAGGCTGCCAGACCCTTACTGAGAAAAATAAAAGTCAAGAGACAAAAAAAAAACAAGGAAGCAACAAGGAACTAAATGGACAATAAAAGGTAGAGAGAAAGGCAGTGTAATGAGAGGTAAAGCAAAATCAAAGGCATCTGTATTGTAATGTGTGTTATTTACCTTTTAATCAATACCTAACATCCCATTAACTTTTAATGTGCACTTCCAATTGAGGGCAGAAATTGAATAGGGCAGGGGGAACTCTCAAGTGCCTAACCATTAACCTGAGAAATGTGCTAGCCATTTGTCCCATTATTAATAAAAAGATAGGCCCCTGAAGCTAGCATTTTAAGAACGTACACCTTATGTGTCGAGTATAACTTTCCACCCTGTCTGTATGCTGAAAATGAACGAAGGTCTTTTTTTCACGGCTTTCATATATCATGTTTTTAAATCCTTTTCGCTAGATAGGACTCATTCAAAAGCTGGATCATGGCACAAGGAAAGAATATGAATGATGTCATCAGTCCTAAAGAGAATCTTGATATTATATAGAGTTTGATAATGGGAAATAAAGTGGGTACAGTTGCAAAGCTCAGATAGCTATGCAAGAACCGGCAACGTTCAACATCTTTCATTTATTATGAAGACTAAGCGCCATTTCGGTCCAGTGTTAATCAGGTCTCTGAGTTTCCCTCCATCCAAGTGGAGTAAAGAAAGGAAGCAGAGGAAGAAAGTTCCGAGTTTTAATTTATAGCTTTCGACCTGGCACTGGAAACTGCCTGAGTACACTGCTCAGTCGCATTTATGATGGGTAAAATTAAATTACAGAGGAACACCAGGACAAACAAAGTGTGGCATATCTTGCATCCATCCTCACTTCATCAGCTTTTAAAAGGTGTCTGATTATTGCACATTACAGTTACTCTCTCTCTCTCTCTCTCTCTCTCTCTCTCTCTCTCTCTCTCTCTCTCTTGCTCCACCTCCATCTTTTCAGATGGAACTATAAGAGGAGTTTAATTGAGCAACCCAAAATGCTTAGACTTTTAACAGGGAGAAACAGTTTAACAACACAAGGTAGTTAGAAATTATAGCATACAAACTACGGTACTAGAGATGGCCTCCAGCCTTATACCATTCAATGGCCTTGAACCACCTTCATCTGTTCGGACTCTACATTGATGAAACCTCCCAGCAGGATGAAATCTCAAACCACAATCCAATAAAAAACCAGAGACACATCATAAATATTTTCGATTGGGTGATTGCATGGCAGGATAGGCTGATTGTGCTTTAAGGATGTAGAGTGCACTCCATTGGGATGAATCTGCCAAGACAGGGAAAATGACAGAGTTTACTCATATCAAAACCGCTATTGAGTGCTTCCTGCTTCATTACCTGAGAGTAGTTTACTCCAGTTTTGTCATATGTTCATGCAATTTTGTGTGCATAAATAGTGTTCCCCTTAGGCATAAGAAATGCACCCACACCCATAAAGCATAGAGTTTTGTGTAGAATCTTAGCTTTAAGAGGTGTGGCATTAAGCAGTAGGCTTGAAAAGTCCTGTCTGATTAACGCCCTGTCTCTTTTCCCTCTGCTCCCTCTCTCCATCTTTCCCTGGCTAGCTGCAGGCCACCTCTCGATCACTCTCCTTAAAATCTGCTGAGTAATTCTCCCTCGCTTGATCCCATGCCGAAGGAAGAGAGAGTGAGAGAGGAGGGGGAACGATAGAGAGAGAATATAAGAGAGAGAGAGCGACACCAGGGTGGGGCGGAGGGGAGGGTGCTGACGTTACCCGGCTCCCAGGACTTGCCCGTAAATGAACTCATTTTTCATCCTGCCTCCCCCGTTAATGACTGGCACTTTGCTCACGCAGAGCGCGGGCCTCTGAAGAGCACGGCAAGTGACAGAGCACCATTCATCTTCACATGACGGGAGCACCAGGCCACGAGATGCCACACCATGCACACACATACATTTTTGACGAGGATCCAATTGGGACAAGCAGGCATGAGCACACGCGTTGTGATGCTATGACACTTTAAATGCCAGAGGCACATGGACAGAGTGTCAGACCTGTGTGGTGAGTGCAGGTGCTGACAGGGGGAAGGAGGACTACAGGAACTGTCAGGACATTAAGGTGTATTATATAACGAAATTATAATGCAAGCTAGGTTTAGAGAGCTGGGGCATTTCTGCTACTGGATTGTTTTACACCAGCCACATCATATATGATATAAAGGCATCCTCTTCTAAGGGTTCTTAGAAGGTTCCTCTAGTAGTTCTAACAATGGTGCTCAGAGATCCATACACGAGTTGTTATGGAATTAGTGTAGAATGCACATTACTGCACATTAACCCTTCTGAGATTTGGAAACCTGTGAATATTTTACCACTCTACTCCTGTAATTACACATTATTTGAATATCTATTGAAGACTAATTACAAGGTCAAGCAGTGATCATGTTTTAGAGCTCGTCCTTGGTGAACTTCAAAGCCGAACTTAAATAAATAAATAAATAAATATATAAATAAATAAAATCCAGAGGGTGTGCTGCTATTAAAAATGCAAGCGTGCAATGGAAACAAACATCTCCTGCTGTCATACACAAATTTAATTGTGCTGCCTGTAGTTCTTCTCTATAATATTACCTTTTGGCCATGTGATGAATCACTGTCATAAAACAATGCTATTACGAGATGACAATAGCACCAGTTGGTCAGAGTGGAGGCAGAGCAGAAAAACAAATTCTTTCATTTAAAACTTGCATTCATTACCAGTAAGAAGTTTGCCTATGCTTTCACCCGAGCTGTTTTTTCTTCTTGGATTTTGTGATTTTCACAACTGATCTTACAAGATATTTGGCAAGCATAACTTAGTCAGTTCCCGAGGGAAGTAGAGTCGCTGCTCCTCTGCATCAAAAGGAGCCAGTTGAGGTGGTTCGGGCTTCTGCCTAGGATGCCTCCTGGAAGCCTCCCTGGGGAGGTGTTTCGGGTATGTCCAATGAGGAGAAGTACCCGGGGGCAGACCAACGATTAGATGGAGAGATTATATCTCTTGTCTGGCCTGGGAGCACCTGGGTGTAGGAGCTGGAGGAGGTGGCTAAGGAGAGGGCCGACTGGGCATCTCTGCTTAGACTGCTGCTCCGGCGACCTGGATAAGCAGAAGAAAATTGATGGATATACTCAGCAAGAGCATATACCGAGGGATTAAAATATAAGGCTGTATATAAGTAAAGAAGAAAGTTTTACAGTACATGTGCCCAATCCTGGCTAAAAGTTTAACCCTGAGTCATCTTATGCAGAACTGCTGTAGTGCGCAGTCATTACTGAGACATTCACAAGCATTGGAGAAAATGTCAATTACTGACTTTATCATCCACAGCAGACTCATGATGATGATGGAAGTTTTACAAAACATTCTTTATACAGCAGGTACTCTGTTACAACGTTTATTACATTTAGAAATACCAAACGATACTAGATTCATGGATTGGCTAGTTGTAAATGTAAATCATTTGCTCAACAGATTAGAATGAGCGCACCAGAGGTGACAAGTGGCAAGGAAAACCTCCTGAAAACACATGAGGAAGAAACCTTGAGGGGAATCAGACTCAAAAGGGAACCCGGATAGTCCTGTATAAGGTATAAAGGTGTGGAAGAGTGAAGTAAATCAGTACCAAGTGTGTTGAAAGGTTTATGAGCTTAATGTGAATAAGAATCCTGGGATGAGCAACAGGCAGTACATACTGCAGAAAAGGGTGAGTCTTGGAAATAGACAGCATTTAAGAATATAAGAGTAGGAAAGTTAGGTTGAGTTAGCATGGGTTCGTGGTTGCCGTTTCAAAAGTATTGGCACCCCCACAGTGAATTTATCTGAAGCCTTCCCTCAAAAGAATAACACCACAGAGCCTTTTTCTTGTGATATCTGAGCCTGTTAGACATTTTAGATGGATATTGCCTGTCTATGTAGAACAAAGCTCCTTTCTTAGCCCGCATCAGTTCAGAGAACTACTTCCAGGTACTTAGATGGCCATTGCAAAACACTCGACCATTTCTGTGTTCATTTGGATGTATACCTGAGGTCATTAACATGTTGACTGCTCCATCAATAGCCAAGGCTTCATCTCAAGGACATATTTTGAGCTAAAATATACATCAATGACCCTTAAATCAAAATCTTCAAGTTTTCTTTCACATTTTTGCCAGTATTCAGAGTTAAGTTACTTGCACAGTGAATTAATACCAAAATTGCACACATCGGCGTTCCAACTTCAAATAGCTTGAGGTTTGCACAGGTGTCTCAGGTTACACTTGATTTTGACCTTGAGATAACAGGTACTTAGTTTGAGTTTCATGCACTATTCAGATTACCAGAATCCCTTGCATGCCAGATTTTTCTTGAGTAGTGGTGTGTAAGACCCTGCCTTAAACACAAGCACTGGGATAGAAATTGCAGTCTGAAGATACTTTTTTCTTTGCTGTCAAATGTAATACAAGGTGAAATAAAACCACTTTAAAAAAATAAAAATAAAAAAAGTAATAATAATATGGTGTTGATAATCATGGTAGTCTAGTATATTGCCAATATAGTGCTGCATGAATAACCCTAGTTGTAATTATCACATTAATCCCTGCAAATTTGGTTTTAATTTCATTTTTAGCTTCCTCCCTCTTTATTCATCAGCTTATAAAATAGCACTTGATCCAGCACATCCTATTACTTTACTTCTTTTTTTCATTATTATTATTAATATTCTGCTCTGACAGTTATATGTGCACACAACACAAGATGCTAAATCATAAAAATCATAAAAATGTGTGCATGTAAGCTATTATATCAAACTTTTAACTCAATATTAAAATATTGGCAAACTCTGCCCTGCAAATGCAACTAAATTTTAATAACCATAAACCTGAATATTGCCCCTAATGAATAAATAAATAATCAAATTTGGAATATGGAATCTGCCATTTTCTTTTACTCATGACTATGATTAATTGCACACAGGCTTCTACACAGCTCTAAATTTGAATGACAAGCAGCTTCTGATAGACTATGGGAATTATTTTTTAAAAAATCAGTTATACTTTTCCAAGGCTTGTCATGGTCAATAGTTTTCACCATGATTCAAATAAATGCGGATTGCATTTTTAAATATATTTGACATCATCAAAAGTGAGGAAAAATCCACTCCATGAACTTTCGCATTTCCTTCTGGACAACTTGAGAGTTGGAGATCTACTCGGCTTCCAGTGGCAGATGGAGGTGGCTTAAAGTGACACTCGGCTGGGAGGCAACACCTGGAGAAGCGAATGTGGTCACAACTGCACCTGTGACCATTAGGATTCAGAAGTGGCCATGCCAGTGCCAGCTTCAGAGCCAAGAAAGATGATGCCAGGCAGGATGAAGCCTGGGCCAGGACACATGGCAAGCATATCAATGTTCAAATAACATCTGAAATACATTAACAGCTGTGGAAGGGGGATGAGGCGTGCACACTGAGTCGTACCTTAAAATCATTCAAAGCAAGCATGCACACATACAGTGCAATCTGCTCTCTCTGATATCAATGCAATTATGACCAAATCAGAAAATGCAGAGAATAACAGATTGTTGGTATTTCTGGGCTGTTATCGCCAGTCTGTTCCTACATCTTACTTCAATACTGTCTTTGCCTGCTTGCGTAATGACTGTTTGCAACATTCCATATGAACGCCATGGGATATAACAGCTCTGTATGAAGTACTGACAGAACTGCGTTTTTTTGTGTGGCATTTTCTAAAACATGCCACCACCACCCCCCCCCCCCTCCCCCGCGCTACCCCCCCGCTACCCCCCCAATTAAACCCAATACTAAGCAGATGTTTCTTGGATAGTACTGAGCATATTTTAAAGGGAAAAAACAACAGCAGTACAACAGGAAAAAGGCATTATACAGAAGGAACCGTGGATAAAGGTTACAGCTAGATAACGTGTTCATAAGCCATGAGTTCAGTTTCTGTCTCCATTATCACATGCAAGCAAGAGAGAGACAGTGAGAAAGAGATAGTGAGAGAGTGAGAGAAGCACCGTATGGTGTGTGTTAACCCCCTCCCCACCCCTGCTAGCTTGGCCCGGCCCGGGGTTCGCTCCCGACTCCGACCCGTCAGAAGTCATTACACCCCCTATTAACTCACGCTTGGCATCATTAAGCATGTAAATTGAAGGGGGATGACGGTGAAAACTTTCTACAGCAGACTCCCACCACTGACACCAGCGTGGTGCTGGACCATCATACTGAGAGCATAGTGACTCCACGAAAGTTTATCACAACTTGACAGAAATAAGAACTCAAAATTGTGCATGTCAAATATAGCTATCTTTCATCTTAACAAATATAACATGATGGACCACACTGATATCAGAAAATAATCCATGACAACCACTATTGCTCTTATACCACAATGAATTTAAAATGTATTAATGAAGGATGCATCATACTTTATCGTTGCGTTTTATGATGAGACAAGATAGTTCCTAGTATTGCTTATGTTATAGCATCTATAGACAGTCATTCCCACACCAGCTCTGCCTTGAATTTAATAAGGCTAAGGTTAAGGCTCTGGGTTACTGATCGGAAGGTCATGGGTTCAAGTCCCGGCACTGCCAAGCTGCCACTGTTGGGCCCTTTAGCAAGGCCCTTAACCCTCTGTGCTCCAGGGTTGCTGACCCTGCGCTCTGACCCCAACTTCCTGGCATGCTGTGCTATGCGAAGAAAAGAATTTCACTGTGCTGTGACAAATGAAGACTCACTAACATATTAACAGTTTTTATTTGTTAATTATTTGCCTTAGATTTCAGTCCCTTTGAAACAGCTGTTACTATAGAAACGATAACATATTAGAAGAAGCGCATTAATATACACTTGTGATTTGAAACACAGCCAGAACTACTGCCAAAGCTGATGTTACGAGAAAAAAAAAATGATTCCACCCCTTCTGACCAATCAGATTCAATAATTCAATAACGCAATGGTGTGATACATAATATAGCACTAGCACTAACTTAACGCCTTGCACTGGAGATCAAGCTCATGTGTGCACTCTGCTAAAGGTGCATTTCTAAAAAAGACTGACTAATCTGAAGGGTTACGTTATATTTGGTGAAATATTCCTTAGAAGAAATGATTAGCCTTCCATTGGAGCAGGATAATTGCCAATCGAAGCAGCCGCCCATCCATGTTTGGTGTTGGAGTCAATTTGTTTTTAGCTCTTCCAAATGCTTCTCAATAAGTTAAAGAAAATGTTTCTAAATAAGTTGAATGAATAAATAAAAGAATCCTTAGAAAACTACAAAGAATGAGAATGGATATTCATAACCATCATCATCATCATCATCATCATCATCATCATCATTATCACCATAATAAAAGCAGCTGGGAAAAATGCATGTAAAATATTTAATAGCAGATTTAACATTTAATTAAATCCAAGTGTTTTTTTGTTGTTTTGTTGTGTTTTGGTTCTCCTGTTATCAGGTGAAAACAGACTTTATATAATAAAATGAAAATAAATGCATCCATTGAGAGGTTGTTCCATTGTTAACCAAAGACAGGGGGTCCAGAAGGAATTTATTAAGGGTTTTCTTTTTTTCTTCATTAAAACAAACAACACAAATACTGCTAATTAGGATGGAACAATTGGCCTTCATGCAAATCGCTTAAAAATCTGCATGTTCAGCTACTCCTGCTTAACACTTAACATCCTTAATAAACACAATAACCACCATTATAAAATATTTCACGAGGGAAATACTGAACTATGTTTATTTCCAAATATTACTGTGCTTTCATGAACATATTGTACATTCGTCATTTGAACCTTTTATCGTGTGTTTTAGATTCAAATCATCTGTATTGTTGTTTGAGTATTTTAATCTTTCGCAAATCATTGATATGGTTTTACTCTTTCACATTCATAAAGCAACACAACACAACATCCACATACTCCATCACAACAACAACTCAGGCTTTTTTTTTGTTTTGTTTTGTTTTGTTGTTTTTTTTTTGTTTGTTTTTTTTTCCAGTTACAAACATATATTTGTAATCATAGCTACAAAAACACTCCTATTATTCCACAGATGATTGAGGAGTTTAGTTCATTCTTTCATTTGGTGGGATATATCGCCCCCCTTTGGTAACACTGCTTCATCTCAGTTGCAGAGGGGCAACAGTCAAACTTTCCAAGATCTTGAAATGAGGTACAGCACAGACATAAAACGTTATTATTTCAGATTTCTATAGTCAACTTTCTGCTCCTTCTTAATCTGGGAGTGACATTCTGATATTCTGATGAATATAGTGTAGTATATATAATACAGGATGTGAGCATTTGGGATTTATTTGGAATAATACCATGTCTGTTTAATCTGTAATGAAACTGTACTGTAATGAATCTTTAATGAAAACATTCTTAGTAAAAGCAGAGTCCTAAGGGATGAAATTTTATATTTTGAAATGCCATGTATAGAGAAATATAACTGAATTCATGTGACAGGAAATGGAACATTTAATATACTATTATATACTATTAGATAACATTTGTATGTGTATGGCTACAGATGGTAAATATCCACAAATTGAATTGTTTGTTCTAGTAAAAGTGCCAATACTCACCTAAAAAGTACTAAATAATCTGGAGTACACTTTCATTCAATTTATGCTAGTTTGAGTACCAATATATAACTAGCACTCTAAAAGATCATTTTACCACTCAGTGACAAAACTAGGGAAGCTGTGAAGACATAAAGACAACTTACAGTGTTTTAAGGACTTCAGAGGAACTCTGGCTAATGTCTATGACGGTATCTAGCATGAAAACAAGATTCTGTACTGCTAGCTAGCCGTCAGGAAACAAACTAGGTAGATAAACAAGCAAAAAATAAAATGAAACTAATGACAGAATTATATACACTGTGTGTTCTGATACCTTTCGATCATTAACTTTTTCAGCAATTCTGTGCTACAGTAGGTCTTCTGTGAGATCGTTGTGGGGTAACTAGTTAACTGTTTGGTCTGTAATCTTGTTTGAGTATTTTATTTCTAGATATTTTTTACTCCATGTCAATTGTGTAAGCAAAAGTTTACATGAAAAGCAAATGGTAATGCACTAAACATGGTACGTCAAAACAGCATTTCACCTTTTGGAGTTAATTTTGACATAGTAGGCCTGTGTGATTTTGGTCTGAGAGTATTGCTTGGAAAGACTTGCACATAACTCTCTCTCTCTCTCTCTCTCTCTCTCTCTCTCTCTCTCTCTCTCTCTCTCTCTCTTATTGACTGACTGTTATATATAGGCCTGGAATATTTCTTATTGAGCTTGACAATGAAAGGAAATCAAGCATTGGGTCAGATTTATAGCAAGCCTACTGTAGATTATGGTTAAAAGAGCTTGAAATATAATAAATATTCCATTTATAAAGCTCGTTATTTTAAATTGCACTATGACTCAGAGGTGACATATCAAAAGCCCTGAAAGGAGAAATGAATTCTGTATGCACTTGCTTTTTTCTTTTTTTAAAAAAAAAAAAACTTCACATATCTTTCTCTTTAGCTTTAGCTTTCTGTGCTGCAAATCAAAACTAAAAGAGTATAATGATAATAATCATAAATTGTAATAAGCAACACATAGGGCTTTTAGGTTAATTTAAATAAAGAGCAGCAGATGTCTAATTTCAGTTATCCGTCTCTGGAATATGTGTGTTCGTCGACTCGCTAATCAAAATGCGACACTAGTGAGTGCGCATAAACAACTCCAACTCTTTACTTGTTCTAAATATAACAGGTGTCACTTTGGCAATAATGAGTGCCAGGCTGATTATGTGGCTCACTGGTTCATTTTACAGCGTAAAATTAGGAAATTGGCTTGAAGCCTATCAGTCTGTATTAAGTTGGGAACGAGCCAAGCAAGGCCTAAATGATAGTTTGGCAGTGTGCGCGTCGTTATACAGTATATGAATGACTTTCAACATTAGATTAAGCAGAGCTGGGATGGGAAAACATCAACGTGTGGATAATTTATTGAATACGGATTTATATGCATGCTTAAAACTGAAAAAATCAAACATCAGTAATGGCTTTTACAAGATAAGGTAGGTTTGTATGATGGTATTTGAATTTTATGTTTGACATGAGGTAGTTCCATTTGCTTCACAAGTTAAATTGATATCTAGGTGCTGCTTTCTTTCCATCATCAGTCACATTTCAGGAAACTTGCTAGTTTATTGTTATTCCCTCAATATCAATATAAACCGCGCCTCTAAGTTCACTGTGCAACAAGAAAATACTCTTTTGAGATGACGACATAATGTACAAATAGTACAGTGTAACAACTGAGGTGCCAATATTTATGGTTTAGCTGTAGCCTTCACATATTTTGAGTCCTTGCTATGGTGATATGGGAGGCACCTGAAACATATGTTTTTCTGCTTCTTCAGAAACAAACAAAAAAAATGGTCTCACCAAATGCAAATAAAATTTACCAGTCAGAAAAGGCAAAGCACTGAAGGGGAAAGGACGTGGGACATGTTTTGGGTAGCGGTTGCCTTCTCTTAATGCCTAGAGGTGAACTGGGTGAATTTTGACCCGTGACTTCATGAAATGAGGCTCTATCATGGGCCAGTAGAAAATAAGGAGACACGACAGTAGTCTCACAAAAAATATGAGATAGTCCCAAAATGAGATAGAACCAAAAGTCCAGTGGGTGGAGCTGGATCTTATCTGCCTATAAGTCCTCATATAAGCCTTAACCTAACCCTTTACCCAACCCCCTGATCAACACTGTACAACATGAAACAACACATTAAACACATATATACAGCATGAAATGCACTTATCTTTATGTACCCACTGGACTTTTGGCTTGGCTCCACCCAGGAAGTAGGACCTGGATCAGACTCCACCCCATGGACTTTTGGTTCTGCAGTTAGATGATTTCAGAAAATGCTATTGTATAAATTGATGCTTACACCAGATGTTTATGTTTGACACACAACTGGAGGCAAAAACATTATCCTTACAGTTAGAATGCCATTTCATAAACATTTTGCAGACTTCATTTCGATATCAATTCAACTAAAGTATGTTTGACCATTTCTGTTGTTAGCATGGAGACATCCCATTCATCAACATACGCTAGGTTGCTTCATGGTTGAATATATTTTTCTCCTTGTTTGCTAGGATTTTCTTCTTAGCAATGTTGCAATAAGTATGAGGCAAGACCAGGAAAGTGCTGTATGTAATTGATAAAAATTACGATTAGAATATCATTTTCATTCTCACTCCGCCTCATTGTGATGTGACTCAGCTAGAAACACGCCGGTGCTAATTGACAGGGTGTCACAGGCTGTGCGAGGGCCAAGGGCCAGGCGTTGGACAGGTGGAGGCCTAATCATGCAGAAAATGAGGCCTTTGCAGAAGCAGAGGGCGAAAGACGGAGCAGGAGGAGGAGGAGAGGAGGACGGGACTGATGAGGGGTGTCCATGCACGCAACCAGGACCTACTTGGCCTCCCACCTGGCCGCCAGCACAGTCTCCGTCCTATCACCTCCATCAGAGCCCACATCTGAGCAATGAAGTCCTCATCCACGGCGCACATTATTATCAGCAATGCCAGCTGGCCAAGGTTCACCCAACTCAGCATTGAGCGAAACAGCTGAAACTTTTTAACGCACAGGGGGCCTTGTTTATCAAGCTGGATATGAATAAATTTATTAGTAAATCGTTTCACACAAGAAATGTGGGTGTGAAATGTGGTTCATGACAATCCAAATAGTTCATTTGGAAAACACGTTCATATCCTATTGTGTAAATTTACGTATGAGACGACTCACTAATGTGAACCTTGAATGACAGGTTTCAAATCGTATAATTGTCCTGAGTTACTGCGATTTTATGTACAGATTACTTGAACAAATTGAAGTAACTTTTTTTATTTCAATTACACACAGTTTTCATGAAAATTGTCTGAAAATCAGCCCTTTCATATGAATTAATTAAAATAAAGCAGCCCCAAAATGAAGACAAGAACATCCACTCAATTAGGAGGAAAGAAATGGCACCGTTAGTGTGTGTCTATATTACAGTAGCTGACACGCTGCAGTGGCTGAGCTGCACTATTGGAAGATTTAGCAATCTTTTTTTTCATTTTGTCGTTCGCCTTTTACGGAGGTGTACGGGCATCACTAAATAGAAAAAGCTACACATGGTAATTTACAGGTTACTGGCATTTATCAACAAAAACACCTGACAGAGTTTTCGTTAAGAAATAGCAGGGGCGTGGCCAAGCGCCAGCTGTAGATGGAGAGGAGGCGGGTCAAATCGGCAGGTAAGCATGATTCTGACCTGTATTGGATTTGCCAGAGTTTACCTGTGTGTGTGCTTTCAGTTTCTCCCGTAACGATGGACAGAGAAAGAGAGAGAGACAGACAGACAGACAGACAGATAGACGACCAGAAGAAAGACATACATGCGCATGTTTGAATAATGCGAGCAAATCAGAATACATGTTCCAGGAGAGATGTGAAAAAAATATTTGCGCAGGCAAAGACCTTATTTAGGTGTGCAACTGCGAACAGACTTTGTCTAACATATGTCTGCTTCATGTTAATATTTTTACCCGACCTTGTGTCCGGCAATTTTTTATTTTATCTGACATTTTGAATTTTTAACGGTCAAAAACCGGTATTTAACGGTTAACGGAAACTCTGACACATGAGTACGAGGGCAACCAGTGCAACGAAAACTACCGAATATAAAGACATTTACATGCAATTAAATCACTAAATTTATCAATAGATTATTGATCAATTAGGCCCAGTTTATAATCAGAGTATTAAAAGATCAAAATATCATATCACATAAAATTCGTAGGAATTGTAGGCAATCTTCTTGGATATATCGGCAATAAATTTGAAAAGAAAAGAACAAAGCTACAAATATGAACTCAAACAACTATCTCTGAGCCTTGCTTCTTTGATGCAGCTTCAAATGGAGACGTTCTAGCACACAAGCTTTAAACTATAATGAACGATAATCTGTTTGATGCCTTCCTAATATGTAGTCACGTGCAGCATTGCAACTGTCTTGCACCGAGGTATTCTGCAAGAAAATGAGAATGGCGCGGCTCAAGAAAAAACGGTCAATACCCCAGTGTATGTCATAAGGCAATATTGCAGTATGTATGACCATAGCAGGCTCAGCGCTCCATCGATTGACAATAGAAATCAGGTGGGTGTTAGTCCAACACAGCTCCAGATTGCTGTTTAAATGGCTGCCAAATTGATGAAACTCACTAGCTTGGTGACTTCATGCTGTTTCAATCAGAAAATTAGCTTCTTTGAGACGCAGGGGACCAGCTGGGGCTTGTACTGTATCACACCACGAGGCTCAGGTGCAGAAAATGTTTATATCCCTAACACTCGGAGAGTTAGTACACTACAAAGCCGATTCCCATCTGGGCTTTAAACGCTGCGGAAATAAAATCGGTCCTGCAATTGCTATATTAATATTTTAAAAGAACATGAGAGAAAAAGGCAGCATTTGTTTTGTGCTGTAAAATTCTCGATCAGGATTGAATATTGAATTTTTTAATCTCCTGAATTAAGCTGAATCATTTGTTGTTAGCTCATATATCCCGCATATTGCATATACTGTACATATTAAAAAGTGACATACATGTTGAATTACATTCATATTACAGCTTGGTGTGTGTGTGTGTGTTATTCTTGCTTTTGTTCTTGCTTCTTCTTCATCTTCCTCTCCTTCTTATTTCTCTGTTTTCATGTTTATATATATATATATATATATATATATATATATATATATATATATATATATATATATATATATATATCTTTGAATTCTTTAACCCCATGTATTCTTTTTTATTTCTTGTTTTAGGTATATATTAATCTTCTTTTGTCGAGTGTACATTCTATTACATTACTCTTCATCATTGAATCTTTTTTAAACTCTTTTTTTTTTATCTCCTTGTGCTTATTTTTGTACTTCATTTTTTTTTATCCTCAGTATTCTATTACAACGGTTTTCAAATCGGGGGCCGCAGCCCCCTTGGGGGCCTCCAGGGGGCGCCCGGGGGGCCTCAACAATTTGGTGTGAAAAATAAATTCTCACTCTCAGACAACCACACACACACAATCAATTCCTAATATAATGTAATGTAAAGATGTAAGATGTAATTATTAATTTAAAAAAAAAAAGGGGGATATATTCAGAAGTCTGTATTTTTAATGTGTTTTAAAGACATCTTGCAAAAGGGGGGTCTTGGTCAAATGTTAATGCCATTTGGAGGGCCTTGCCCTGGAAAGGTTTGGGAACCCCTGCTCTATTACATTAATTTTGATCGGTTAATTTATATTTGAACTGCTCGATTGTACGGCCCCTACCACACGTATGAAAAATGCTATATTATTATATTATTGATAAAATGCTATAATGATGATGATGATTATGATTGAATCTCTTTATAGACATGCTGATGTTGAAATTATTTATTTATTTCATGACCTCATACGCACGAATACTTTTATTACTCATTGGACAGAATATTCTTGAACCTGTAATATTCCCTCCAAATTTATTTACAAAATAGTACTAAACTGAACCTTTCCTTGTGACTGGTGTATGTAATTTTTGTATGAATATACTGTACCTTTAAAAATTATTATGGTAATATTACCTTATGATTATGGTACACTATGCACACTTTTCTAAAAAAAGAAGAAAAAAAAATTCACTATTTTAAAAATCACATACATACTCTAAAATATGAAACGTGTGAAGAGGAAAAGAAAAGGGAGACCTGAAAAACTGGAGAAACCGAGTTATAAAAAGCAACAGAAGGGAAATCAACTTTCTCAGCTGTGGCCATATGTTACCAAGGTGATGTTCCATGAAATCGATCCTACTCTTGATATTTGCCAGCTCTTGAGTTTCTGCGCTCTGAGCCGATCCCTCGCATGTCCATCTGGGCAGCAGTTGGAAGTGGCGTACATTTGGAAGAGAATGAAGTGTGCAGGCCGCCGTGAAAAGAAAAGAAAAAAAAAACAGAACAGGAAATAAGAGGTCTGGCTTTGATTTAAAACTCTAAGCGCTGTTAAATAAGGAATAATACACAGTGAAGCGTGCTGTTACAGGAAAATAATCCATGATGGGGTGGTGTAACGTGGCCTGACATAATAAAAACATGAACATGGATCTACAACCATGAAATTGATTATTTCTCAAAACTAGAATATCATGGTGTTTTATTCAGCTCGTACTACAGCAATGAATACAACGTTAATTTTTTAAAAGAATGACGAGCTACCGTTAATGTTCCTATTATCACTTACATTATAGCAGCTATTCACACAGTGGCCCTATGTGTGCGGAGTTTGCGTGTTCTCCCCGTGTTGCGGGGGTTTCTTCCGGGTACTCCGATTTCCTCCCCCAGTCCAAAGACATGCATGGTAGGTTGATTGACATGTCCAAAGTGTCCATAGTGTATGAATGGGTGTGTGAGTGTGTATGTTATTGTGCCCTGCGATGGATTGGCACCCTGTCCAGGGTGTACCCCGCCTTGTGCCCCATATTCCCTGGGATAGGCTCCAGGTTCCCCCATGACCCTGAAGGAAGGATAAGCGGTATAGAAGATGGATGGATGGATGGATTATAGCTGCTATAAACATACAGAATAAACAGTCATTCCTTCCACACCAGCCTCACATTTTTAAGTTAATTAGCTTGTTTTTTAATACGGCTAATACAGAGACTTCTTCCATAAATGTTAAATAAACATTTCCTCACAGAAAACATCTCCAAAACTGTTTACATGGAGCGTCCATCATAATTAGAACGTTAATATATGAATGAATAGAAACCTCACAGGTGGAACTAATGTCTGATCCACTGTTATAGAAAACGAATCAACACCTTGCGTTGAAAATCTGGCAGAAAGTTTCTCCACCATGGTTGTGGCAGCGAGGTAATTTGTTCTAGGGTATACCTGCACTCTCTTCATGTAGGAGTGTTATCTATTCAATGGATCAATGACACTTTGGAGAAAACTTTTTCAGCACTCTCTACTGTTAGTATTGAAATAAAACTTCAAGACGTTTTTGGATTTCTCCGGTGAGATTCTGGACAATATTAATATGAAAGCCTGCAGCGTAGACTTGCGGTCTGGGCTCTCTGAGTTCCTGCCCGAGGGAGATTTGCAAAGAGAAGCAAAACAGTGGGACAGAATCAGGAGTAAAAAAAAAGGCCTTTTGTCCATGTCCCTCCATTAATCTGATGACTGTAGAGAAATGCCAAGGGGATTAAATGTGTTACTCCAAAAGCTTTTTTTCCCCACCTCTTGCCACTCTGACTGCAAATTGAAAGATGGGGAGGGGGAATAAAAGAGTGGGGGGTGTTAATTGCTTGCCAATCGATAATTCTATAATTACTTTGTGATAAATGGCTGGCTTGCAGTGCTGGGGCTGCTGGGAAAATAGGGAATATAGGGATAATGTGTGTGTGTGTGTGTGTGTGTGTGTGTGTGTGTGTGTGTGTGTGTGTGTGTGTGTGTGTGTGTGTGTGTGTGTTAAAAGGAGGGGGGGTCAGGAGCTGGTGGGCCTGTTTTAGGGCATCAGAAAAAAGGAAATATTTGCTTTTGCGCCTACACGCGTAGCCGCCCTGGGCATTGTGACAGGGAATTTGTGTCAGGTTTAAACAAGCAGTCGAAGGCAGCTGGGAGCTTCTGTCTGGGGCTTCAGATGGAGCGAAGGAGGGGGAAACGACAGAGCGCTAGCTCCCCTTGGCGACATCACACAGCAAAATTTACTCACTGTAGCGACTTCAAATATCTGCATTAGTCCATTACATCGCTGCCACCCTTTATCCCGTCTGCCTGCTTACAAACAAAGCACACTGACACAGTGCATTTAAATACATGTGGAATACTAACAACTCGTTTCGTCAGC